>NW_022743371.1:525564-569452 GCF_011630105.1 Anneissia japonica | reverse complement strand
ATATAATGCTATCCGTAGGGCCGCAAATTCTATAATAGGAGAGTTTAAAACAATAAATGTTCATTATCGATTATTATCAAAGTTCATGGTTCTCAAAGGCTCTGACAATGTTTTTGGAAAATAAAGAAGTTCATTTGTAGTATTTTAAAGCTTCCGAAAAAGAAAATTGAATGGTGTATTACATGGTCCATAACGAGTTTAAGTATTTTACAGAAGGAAAATGACAGTAATTGCGCGTTAAAGCCAACTCAGACAGCGTCGGCCGACGCAGCCCGACCCGGTTTATCGTCGGAGACAGTCTTAAGCCGTCGTGAGAAATATTAAACATGTTTAATATTCTACGACGCGACTGCCCCCGACGCACACCATCGCGTCTGCGTTTAACTCACCCAGACCCGACGCGACAACAAATCGCGTCGGGCTTCGTCGGGCTGCGTCGTACGACGCTGTCTGAGTTAGCCTTTAAAGAGTCAGATTTATCACCGGTTTTGTTAATCAGAGTTACTCTAGACAGTTAATTTATCAGGAAAAACAAAATGTTTACAACAAATATTAAAAAACATAGGGAAAAAGTTTGTGGTTTTATAGGATTGCATTATTAAGTATACGTGAATAAATGTCATCAATATCAGAGTTACTTTAGCCAGTTAATTTATCAAAAAATTTTTACAACAAATATTAAAAACGTATGGGAAAGGTTTGTGATTTTAAAGGATTGCATTCTTAAGTAGGCCTATACTGTATTTGAATATATATCATCAATACCCGGGTCCATATTTAAAAAATACTTTACCATGTCAATCACATAAGGTCGATATTGGATGTTAAATAATTAAACCTGATAGGCGTACATTGAATTCTGACGACTATTTCCGGCCTTAATTTGTACAAGAACTTGAAATTTGATAATTACTTATTATAGAAAATTGCAAACTTTCAAAAAAAATATCTAAAGCTTAAAATGTCTTACTTATTTTTCCTTTCCTTCTTTTACGTTTGTCATATTTTTATTTATTAAAATGATATAAGCTATCTATCTGTAAATTATACGGCGCTTTTATAGGCTCTACTAACAAAAGAATAAACTATGATATAAAATTAACGCTGCAGGTGATTAAATCGTCGCTCACATCACGAACTAACACAATTAAATTCAATTGCGTTAGTTCGTGAAATCAAAAAAGCGCGTCAAAATACGCGCTGTTGTTGTTAAGGACTTTTTGTGTGGTAAAGAATACAAAATTGCTTGACAACCAATACGCGCTCGTTTTGACGCGCTACTGTGATTTCACGAACTAACACAATCTACTTTGATTGTGTTAGTTCGTGATGTGAGCGACGAAATATAACACAACGCTTTAAGAGGTTTTAATTGTGTAGGCATATACAATGCTATGCTAAGCCAAAGTGTAAATTATGGTTAAAAATCTTTATAATAGTTAAGGCATAAATATAGGCTATAAAAATACAATACCAGAAATTTTTAATTTTGATAAAAAGAAAATATAGAATTAAAATACAAGACAAAATTTAATGAAAACAATAGATACAGACTGGTAGGTAGTAGGTTTATATGAATCCAACATTAAACATACTAAAATCAGTCAGTTTAAACATGTTAATGGGTCTAACCGCATTATGTACAGTATCACTATTGAGTTTTATAATGCTGCTTTGTTCTTAATCAATATGCTATATAGGTCTAACACGATAACGATTAAATTATTCTAATTTTGGGTTTGGCTAGTTTTGACAAAATATATTTGAATATAAATATCTTACCTGTAATCCCACAGCAGTTCCAAGTAAGGAAGATTGTGAGGAAAATTATGCTAATCATTTTGTAGTTCGCCAATACAAAGTATATCAGATTGCCAGTAATATACAACAAACTTTAGAACTAGAGAGCAATTGAGTTACGTTTCTCGCAACAACGTTGATATCAAAATGGCAGCATCTGAAGCGATTTTTGATACTTATGAAATGATATTTCTACCTTCTTGTAAAAAAACCCAAATCAATAAATTATATACTGCATACAGACTAAAAATATGATTAATATACCTAGCAACAGCGAGGATATGTTGTCAAAGGCAACGAACGTCTTCTAGAAATCACTTAGTTTCACCAATAAAAACATCACTGCATTAACTTGTAGAATGTAGATAAAACACTCCATCGTAATTAGACCTAATATATTTTTTTTTTGTATTTACCTGTATGTTACATTGCAAACCGCAATTAGCGGCTGTAATAATGAGGTAAGATTATTCGAAATTAACCATGTTATTTTAACTGAGAATTTATCAGATGTCAACTTCAATGAAATTACAGAGGAATACGTAGAAAAAGAAATAATTATAGAGTTATTAATGAGAATGAGATCACTGTTAGCAAATCACTTCTACGTGGCAAAACCAATGTGCTCCACAACCGTAGCTCCACCCAATTTACAAAATCATATTTTTTTTAGTTTTACATGAAGGAATATTTTTTATAAGCAACGAAGACAGACAGTGGCGCATTCAGAAATCTTGAAGTGGGGGTGCTGGCGAGTGAGGGGGGGGGGTTGGTGAGAAGGTGAAGTGGGTGGTGGCTCGATGATCAGCACTGAAGACAGATAATAAATCCTATATTTCTACTTAAGCGAACGTAGGCCTCTTTAACAATTTTAGTAAAGTTTGTATGGGCATATCATTTAACCAATATATAATATTCAAAGCGATAGTTAAATAATAGAAAAACTTCCAAAACATTTATAATTATACTTCCTCGAGATATTTATTTAATGTAAAATGAAGGTATTTGGAAGGCGGTTTTTTCGTCAGGAGAAAAATTATTACGAAGAACTATTAATACGGATTGTAGGAAGGGGGAAGAGCCATTTTGACCCAGGTGTTAAGATACTAAATACCGGTACTGTATATATTATATTATATTATATTAAAACATTTACTGTTTTTTTACGCAAATTTTCGTAGTGTCATAATAATATGATTTACCACAACCCACCCAAGCGCAAGGTCGGTGTTCAAGTGATTAAGACGCCAGGCTTGAGGTCATGTGTTCGATTCCCAACTGAATCACTTGCGAGATCACAAACATTTAAAAACTTACTGGAAATGTATCTGTTATCATTTGTGATTACCACAGCCTCAAGAATATTTTTAACTTAGCACCATTAAGCCATCACCGCCAGGTTGTAAGTGGGCGCCGCCACAACCCAATTCCAATTGAGAAAATTATTTTACATAATTTTACAGGGTAGGGATAGAAATACTGTATCTATTACTGAACTATTAGCTGGTAAAAAGTAAAAGATTGTAATGTTTGATAATCAGCGGAAACTTGTTTTATCTCTGTTTCTACATTGAAGTTATTGTGTTTAAGACTGAAACTTCCGTCAAACTTATTTGACAGCCCTTATGCTTTTTGAGTCACTATAAAATATAAGGAATGTATTTACTGTGTATAACCCAATTGATCGAGAATATGTTTATCTTGTCCCAATTTTCTATATAAAAACTAGAACAAAACAAACGGTTAACGAACGACCTATACTGTGGTGTATAATTACTGTCTTGCTCGATCATACTGAGAACCATAAATTATAGTACAGAAAATATTATTTCTTCATCATTTCATATAAACATGTTTCAGTAAATGAATCATTTAACTACCTTGATACCAATTTCAACATTTCGCCAAGGTTTAATGGTTTCTCTTTCCACTAGAAATTATTTTCTGTGAAAATAACATTAACAACACTACTCAGCGTAGCAAGATATGCTGATAGATTTTCGGAAATCGTCATGGGCGTAGGAGCTGGTGTGGGGATGGGAGATTTTACATACACAAAACAAACAAGTTCAATATTAAACAGCGCACGCTCAGTGAATAAGCAGACTCCAAAACATTTTAATTTCTATTGCAAGAATTAGTTTTTTTAAGTATTAAAAAAATATTACATCCAACACTTAACTGTAAATTGGATAGTCATCGATTTGAGAATTTGTAGTAAAATTGAGTAAATCAGCAGAAACTATATTTTCATTTTTCTGTTTCTGGTTAGAAGTTAATATGTTTAAAGTTTGGAACTTCTATTAAATTATTAAAGTGACGTTTCCCTTAGTGTCAAGAAGATGGCGGCATCATTTTAGAGAAGACATCAAAGGTATGTAAGTTTGTTACAGCCTTATATTTTAGCCTTCATACAGTACATATTGTTTGATTATTTGTAACTCAGCTTCATATTCTATAAAAATGACCATTTCTTTATAAGTTTATGATCAGCATTGTCATGTATACTCCAGATTGAATTAAACTTCATTCCGCTTAAATCGCCAAATAATTGATATGATAAGATAAGATACCGTAAAACCTCGAATTGAATCCCTGGGTTTCTTTTTTTTTTTTTTTTTTTTTTTGCGAAATTAAGGTGGGCTTCTTTTCGAGGCTACTTTTGCCAAGTAAAAAGGGGGCTTCTTTTCAAAATGAATGCTGTATAATTTGTGAATTTGTACTACAGAACAATAAATAAGACCATTTTAACATCAATCTGTATCATGGAGTGTATTTAACTGGCATTGAATCACCTAAACTACTGTATAAACCAAGCTTGTTTTAGTAATTTATTCTGCTTTTTTAAATTAATGTGTACAGTGTACTAGCTCGAAAAGAAGTCTATACTATCTTAAAAAGAAGCCCATGGGCTTCTTTTCGAGGCTAATTTTGGAAAACTAAAAAGGAGGGCTTCAATTCGAGATGGGCTTCATCTCGAGATTAAGCCCACAGGGCTTCAATTTGAGGTTTTACGATAAGATACGGTAAGATAAGATGCTGATACACTTCTATTCGGTGCCAGGGCCAGTCATCAATCATCTAATCAGTATCCCTTAAACATGTTTGGTGACGTCATCATAAATATCAAGACTATTATTTGTCAACGAAACTGATACTTATCAGATCACATAGGTAGAATCGGGTGATGAGGGGATGTAATAACAATGATGTATTTTTGCACTACCTAACGTGTCGTACTGAAAGTTCAATACGTTCCCTAAGTACTCGCAATTGATTCAAGTGGGAATGGAACCCACTACCTCAAGATAACTAGCACCTCGCAAGTTATTCAGGTGGGAGGTCGTGTGTTTTACTTTTTGCGAAGCGTAATTATAATAATCCACATGAACGGTAATGGTCCTCAAGCACGCGGCAGCAATTATTACAAACGAAGAAATGAATGAATGGAGTAAGTAAGACCAAAAAGTGAAGGTACACAAGGTTTTCCGGACGAGCTCGCATAAATTATTCTATTTGAAAAACTCGAGGAGGTTATTGCTACGATAATGAATATATTTTCAATAGTATTTTATTTTTCATTTGTCATTTTAGAATATATGTTATCATTGATATAATTTCAAGAAGCTGAAATTACTCAATTTAAAGTTGAAATTAAATACATAAATCCCGGATAAGTACAAAACAGGACAAGCTAAACTGCCCTTAAAAAATAGGTAACATGTAATTAGGGATGATGCGTCCGACACTTATTCAATTTTTGGGGATTTTTATAATCGTTTCGTTAAATGATTTAACAACCAGATCATATGGCTGTACCTGCAATAGATAAGATACTAATAATTATGAGGTGTCGTGACAAAATGAGTCTTGTTGGAAACAGGTCAATTTGATATATTCAATATATGAAGTGAAGTGAAGTGGGTTTCAATATTGCTCTTAAGTTTACTATAATAATAAGTGGTGATTCATTGTATGATGGGTTTTCCTTATTAAAGAGGACCCTTGGACATCAGCCTCCCTTCGGGGAGGTTAGAAGGGCCACCCTCTTTAAATGTTGTGGAAATTGAAAAAAAAAATCAAAGGTTCTGAGTTAGATATCTAGGATAAATGTGTTGTTCAGCAAATTTTGTAAAGCTATTCTTCCAGAAATGAAGTGAATCAACACAACATTTATCAGTTGTTTTATAGGTAGAACTTACAAATGATCTTACTCCTGCAGTACTTAACATATGAACCTGATTTAATGCCAAAATAATTCATATGTGGTTATCTAAACGCATTTGTTCATTATTTTTATACTACTACCACAAGACTAATTTTGTGATTGTAATTTCTTGATATCGTTCAATAAAGAAACACAAAGACCTATATACATTTACATTAATAATCTTATTTAAATTTTAAAAAATCATTTTTGTTCTTTTTTCCAATAGGCCTATATACCTTATTGCTAGCCTTGTGTTAAAAAAAGACAATATTTACATTATTTGAATTAACTGTGGAAAACGAAATTAGCACGTATCTAACTTCTGATTCTTCAATTTCATGAGCAAATTTTTAGTTTGAGAAATGTTAAATATTAGATTTCCTTTATATTCAAATCCAGTCAACCAAACACTGTTGCAGCCAATCGAATGCATACTGCGCATGCTCAGTTTATAATCACTGAGCCATGTAAATGAAAACATGTGTCGAGCGTTGACCTATTTGTTGTACAGTATTTTATTCTTTTCGTCATTGATTAATGACAACATTATGCAATGCAGTGGAAGCGTTTTCCTTTCTGTGGGGATGTCTGTTTACATAAAACCAGCTCTTCATGGAGGCACGATAAAGGAAGAGACATTTATGTAAGCAGTTACAGTATAACATAGTATAATACATACACCATATCGAAATGCACGCCATCGTGTCGGGATTCAATATTTCGACATTAATTATGTCATCTTTAGGAATCACAAGCTTGTGCTTGTTACAGTATCACAAGTTTTTTTTTTTTCTTTGTTTTGGTTGCGGTGGAATACTGCAGCCAAATAAAATAGGTTCAGCGCAGCTAGATTGCGCATGCGCTAGTATTTCCTTCAGACACTCTAAAGCCTGGTTTCCTGTCGACGTAAGAAGGCAGATTTACTTACGATTACGTCGTTTTATCGTAAGAAAATGCGATTTGACAGGAAACCGATTACGACTGGTGCGTTGTGAAATCGACGTAACGGATTGACAAGACCGATGGGGGAATTATCAGACCGATGGGAGATTAATCTCTCTGTCTCACCTCCCCCCCCCCACCCGATGGTGCCGCCACTGCCTAAGGCCTAAATCCGTAAATTATAACTGGAGTATTTTAATTGACTGCAGTAAATTGACCAGAGATTTTTTCGTGGGTTGGGTAGGGTGGGGGGTGGGGTTACATTTATTATACAAAAAATAACTTATAGGCCTACAATATAAAAATAATATATAAAACATTATAATATAGGGCCTAAATAAATAAAATATAAATATATAGGGCTATTGCCAGTGGGAATATTTTCTGTTAATTTCAATAAACAATTTTTTCAAGTGTATTTCATTCTTAATTTTAATTCATGTTTATATTATACAACCCGAATTGTAACATTTAAATAATGTTTTCTGTATAAATGTATATCTGGAGATAAGATTTTTCTGTCAGTTCAAAACATAACTTAATAAGGTGAAATGAAATAAACAAAGTACAATATAGGCCAAATTGATATTTTGAGAACGAAACACTAAAATTGATAACGAGAAAGTTAGCAAATCGAGATTTGTAGGCCCTTATACTGTACTACAATACACTACAGGACTAGACTATTGTTTAAATCCAACGGTGAAAATTGTCCTCGAATCTCGCCAGGTAATTTTAATGAGGAAACCAGACAGGAAGTGAGAAATGTTAACATATCGCAGTCGCAAAGAAAAAATCAACTTGACGTAACAAGCATGTGACGACGTTAGAAGAGGCTTTTCCGTTCGAGCTTGAAAAATTCAACTTATCGTAAGAATCGTAACCGGCTTATTTTGTCTGCGGCCCAGCGCGATCACGACGCGGCTGTTTTTGTCCAACTTCTCGTAACAGTCGTAAGAATCGTATGAATCGTAAGAAATTCTGAACTTTACGTCGACAGGAAACCAGGCTTAATGAATAATTCATATATTTTTGCTCACCTTATCTACGGTAAAACAAATCGCTTGCCTGACATCGTAGCCGAACTTGTTCGCGGCCGAAATATACGGCCCTACGCCCCTAGGACTATAATGGCTAGGCCACATTGTAGGCCTAAACCAGGGCAAGGCAGTATTTCATATTTATAATCATGTCCATAAAGATGTTTAATAGGTACAGGTTTAGCTAATCTTTCAGTATATTACCCGTCAATGACTAATGGTTCATGAATATTAAAGAAAAGTGTATTTTAATAGCTAATGTTTTCAACATTCAATTGCTCAAAAAGCAGTAATTATTACAAAAATATATCAATTGGACTGTATGTATTTATTCTATGATTCTGAACATGACTTTACTAGGTACACAAAAAAGTACCTTTTCTGTTGTAGTAAATTATGTGCTTATAAATGTGTGTAAACTGTACTATGAATTTACGTGTTTCTTCAATTCAGGCATTTTACCGAGTGTCGGGACCCGGTTAGGCCTAGAGGGTAGGGGAATTGCTAGCCTATTGTAGCCTTATGTACGCATACCATAAATTTCAAACATTTAAATTGCAATATATGCGTTTATGTATCTTAACTTTCAAAGAAATTGCCAAAGTAAAAGTTTAAATATTTTTCTTTAATACGTCAAATACGCGGCCTTTTACACGAATCGGTAGACATCTTGAAGTGACGACAAACAACCCAAGTCAGTGGTGCGTAACCAACAGAAATAAGATCAGCTTTGAGGCTGAATTCTTGCCCTCATGTTATCTAAAAATTCAAAACTCCAGTAGTACTAGTGATACTCTGGACTAGCATTGTTTTAGTTACCATATGAGAGTTTCCTGTCGTGTTAAAAACATGATTTACTATACTTTATAAAACATAACTTGTACTTAAAAATAGGAGAAATCTGTATATTATCGGTACCTGGAACAGTAACAATACGAAAGTCCTATGCTACTGCACTGTAATGCATAGGCCTATTTTAATACACTACTCAGATAGGCTTTTCTTTTTCCATCTTGATTTCAGAGGTCAAAAACATTTTTCAATTTTTTTCAATCATAGAGTGGTTCTTCTTTTAAGAACATTTTGCTGGGAAAAATGTTTTGGATACGACGCCCCGTTATGGATTTTCTAAATAATATGATGTCAGAAAATCAGCCCAAAAGCTTATCTTATTTCTGTTGGTTACGCACCGCTGATTCTCAATTTTTGTCATCACTTCAAGATGTCTAATAATAATTTATTCGGAAACTACACCTCTAAAACAGTGATAAAGGTTCACATGATAAAGGTGCGTCCAAAAATAAAACTTCACACAGAATACAGTACACTAAAGAAAACAAAGTCTACCGATTCGTGAAAAAGGCCTATACTGTCACGAAAATATCCGCTTGTCTTGTGTGTGGAGTTGTCCACTTGCGGTTCGAACACTGCTTTTTATTATTATAAGATACTGTAAACTTTTTTTTTTTATTATTCAACGTTAAGATTATTGTTTAATTTAATATTTATATATATATATTTTTTTGTACGTTACCACCTTAATTAAGTTGGTTTATTTTAATCCTTTTCTCTTTAATTTTAAGATCGTTTTACATTTTGTTCATTTTATGTATATCTTATGGACGCACCACCTTGCTAGGTGTGTGCCACTGATCAAAAAGTGAGTGCCAATAAATACTGAAACAACCTTATTTGCATATCAATGAAGCACAAGACATCACAAACTAGAGAAAAATAGAATCCAGTCGCGTTTCCAATCTCCTTGTTGTTCTCAGATTACACTATATAGCCAAATACTGGATGTCCGAAGAAAGCACACAAAAATATCTTGACCATTATTATTTAAATTGATTTTAATCAAATATTCTTGCAAATGCCTCCTTCTGCACCTTATTTTACATTAACCATTTATTTTTAATACACAATAAATACATTGCAGATGCACGCAGGATGCAAGCAGATTTGGTGCTTTAAAATATTCTTATATTTTTTCACCGCAACAATAATCCATATGAGCACCTTCGTACCCTTTGAATTCATTCAATGTTAACTTCAGTCTAGACCTCGTGTAATGGTAAGGTGCACTACAAAAATTACTTTTTGTAAACATACTGGCATATCTAAAGTAATTGAAGTCTCGCACGCACGTTCTTGTTTGATATTTTAAAATTTTTCAACAACTATTTTGTTCATCTTTCTTTTAAATGTCGTCGGCTTTATGATTACCCTTCAGATAAATACTTAACTGCAAGTAGGATGTATTGTATATTGTTTTCAAAGTGTTTTACTTTTCAGAAAAGCACGACTAATAAAGAACAACACCAGATGCCAGACTATCGTTTTTGTGTGATATTTTAATTTTTTTTTAAAAACTATTTTGTTCATTTTTCTTTTAAATGGCGTCGGTGATCTACCTTTATGATTACCTTTCAGATAAATACTGAACTGCAAGTAGGTTAATGTATTGTATATTGTTTTCAAAGTGTTTTACTTTTCAGAAAAGCACGACAAATAAGGAACAACACCAGGTGCCAGTCTATCGTTTTTGTGTGATATTTTAAATTTTTTTTAAACTATTTTGTTCATCTTTCTTTTAAATGGCGTCGGTGATCTACCTTTATGATTACCTTTCAGATAAATACTGAACTACAAGTAGGTTAATGTATTGTATATTGTTTTCAAAGTGTTTTACTTTTCAAAAATCACGCCTAATAAGGAACAACACCAGGTGCCAGACTATCGTTTTTGTGTGATATTTTAAATTTTTTTTTAAAACTATTTTGTTCATCTTTCTTTTAAATGGCGTCGGTGATCTACCTTTATGATTACCTTTCAGATAAATACTGAACTGCAAGTAGGTTAATGTATTGTATATTGTTTTCAAAGTGTTTTACTTTTCAGAAAAGCACGACAAATAAGGAACAACACCAGGTGCCAGTCTATCGTTTTTGTGTGATATTTTAAATTTTTTTTTAAACTAATTTGTTCATCTTTCTTTTAAATGGCGTCGGTGATCTACCTTTATGATTACCTTTCAGATAAATACTGAACTGCAAGTAGGTTAATGTATTGTATATTGTTTTCAAAATGTTTTACTTTTCAAAAATCACGCCTAATAAGGAACAACACCAGGTGCCAGTCTATCGTTTTTGTGTGATATTTTAAATTTTTTTTTTTAAACTATTTTGTTCATCTTTCTTTTAAATGGCGTCGGTGATCTACCTTTATAATTACCTTTCAGATAAATACTGAACTGCAAGTAGGTTAATGTATTGTATATTGTTTTCAAAATGTTTTACTTTTCAAAAAAGCACGGCAAATAGGGACCAACACCAGGTGCCAAGCTATCGTTTTTGTGTGATATTTAAAAAAAAAATTTTTACTATTTTTATCATCTTTCTTTTAAATGGCGTCGGTGATCTAGCTTTATGATTATCTTTCAGAAAAATACTGAACTGCAAGTAGGTTAATGTATTGTATATTGTTTTCAAAGTTTTTTTTCTTTTCAAAATATACCGGATGCCAGGCTATTGTAGAAAAAGGTACTTTAGATAGAGGGCGTAAGGCTAAACACGGACGCCCTTTACGTATTTTCCGCTGGTCATTCTTTCGAAGGACGTCATCTAGTTCATGGTAGCAATTTTCGAAGATAGGATTCAGTTTTAAAGAAAGCCAGTCAGTCGGACCTTTTGTTATTCTATTCTTTTTAGTAGTTTACTGGACCGACAGTATGTTTTGGTACTCAATTACAAACTGAGGGTCCTGATGATGCCCCCTTAAGCGTTCTACTATATTTACATTAGGAGGAGATACAGGTCCGGCCTGTAATTGAGAGCGTCCAAGTTACGAGCGCACACAAGATTTGTAATTTCAGAAATGGGATACAATAAATCTCTTAGTACCTTGTAACTGTATATAAGTAAGTCTAATTGTGTACATAATTTATTCCTGAAGATAAACTAATAAAGTTCGAAATATAGAATTAATAATGGCTTGTATCTCTTTTTCGGAGTTTGTTTCATACTATCTTATAAATCTCAACTCTGTTAACCCTGAGGTTCTTACTCGGCCCAACACCAGTCCACTAACTATTACGTCCAATGGCATGTCTGAGTGCACTGGCAGTTGGAAAGAATTACATCAGCCCCAATGGCAAAAATGAGCTTTCGATTGCGCGACGACAGTAGGGCGTAGAACGTAACGACGTCACTAAGTCATCTGCGCATGCGAGAACGTTAAGGTCACCTTGTCGTGCAGATTCTGGAACGCAATTTGGCTATATCTACGTATGCAGAGAACATAGGACGCCAGGTAGGACGGTCACGCATGAGTGATTCCGTTCTAGAATTAAGCTTTTCAGAGTGTTAATCAAACTTAACAGCTGACCAATCAGAACAGGGCCAGGAATAAGCACGTGTCTAACGAGCACACGTGGTATTCCACAAACACACGTGCTTGACTATGTTTCGTGGACCTTAGCAACAATATCCAAGGGGCGGTGCTTTGTGGAAGGTTTTATTATTGAAGTTTGAAGCTACAAATATAAAGTCAAACGCAGAACTCTGCTTAACATCTTCTTGATGTTTATTATACAATGTGAACGTATATTAAAATAACATACAGTTTTACAAAAGGAAAACCTTCTCGGGCTTCAGGTGATATTTACAAAAGCAAATAAAATAATAATTAACTTTTATATTACAGATGAACTGTCTGTCATGAGCTAAAAAAATCCATATTTTGAACATTTGTGTATTTAAGTTAGTTAATAACTTACAATGAAAATTTTGAATTAAAAAAAATCCCAGTCAATTAACAGACAGTTAAAAATACCCTTACTATATTCTTTTGCATAGAATCTTAAATTGACGGGTAATTTTTTAGATTTTTCCGATTTTTTTTCAGTACATCTTTCATAAACAACAGATACATTTCATTGAATACTAAAAGTCACAGTTGAAGTGACAATAAGATGGGTGGGGCTCATGTATACACATGACCTCCACCCCTCACAATTCAACTTCTCCAACTGCACCCCTACTATTTCCCCGTTTTTATATATCATTAATTATTGTAATGGTTCATGAAACAATTTTTCAAAAAAGTGTATTTTTGAGAGTGACCAAAGAATATAGAATTGCAAGGTGTTCGACTGTCCTGACTTTTTTTATGCACGCAATTAAACGTGAAAAAAAAACGTGAAAAAAGTACTCCCACAACATAGAGGGGCCCTATTTACGAACCCCTTTTACGTTCTTTCTAAGGACGCCCTCCATGTAGTGATTTTTACGAGATAGGCATAGAGGTATAATAAGAATACTAGAGCGCTAACCGCAATGTATTCGATGTTCGAAATACGCAGAACTGTGTGTGTGTACCATCCAAGATGGCTACCATAGATTTAGCCAATCAAATTTCGCTAAGCGCCATCGTTTGCAAATGCGCCCTCAATTTACTCAGAAAGTTCAGTACNNNTGTAATAATATGTATACTAAGCCTGAAGGTGGCGCTTTCTTACGGCAGCCATCTTGGATGGTACACATACACAACTCTGCATTGCTCCGCCATCTTGTCAGCACTCTAGTTGTTTAATAGCTCTATGGAGATAGGATTGTGTTCCAACGAAAACTCACGAGTCGGACCTCTTGCGGTTCTATACATCGTTTGCACTGTTACAAAACCTACCATCATTGTTGTACATTCTAAAAATTGCCAACTGCAACAATTACACAATACACAGCAATAATTTTTCTCATTCTGGACAGTGCCACTAACGAGTAAGTTAATTTTAAGACGGAATCGAGTATGGGACGCCAATAAATTTAGTATGGCGCGCACTAAGCGCAATAAACAGTGAGTAACTCAAATTTCGGTCCTGGAACCCCATGATAAGCAAATCAGAGTATCGACAGCCATTTCTTGCGATCCCAAAAAAATAATACTAAATTCAGTGGTAAGAAAGTCAGTCACTTAACATGAAATACAAACATACAGTCACATATAGGTATTTTAGTATTACAAATTCTGATGTCAAGTTGTGGAAAATTCAATTTAACATTGCATACTGTATGAAGCACTGTGCCAAAGAGAACCATTTGTTAACAGATATCATTTTCATTTGTAGGCCAACATCTGATAATTACTCAAAAACAAAAACATTGCATATTTTAAGTAATCCATCTGTAGAGCAGTCACTCCATGTCTTTCTTTGATTATTATGTACCATTCCACTAAATTTAATGATCCATTCATTGTTAACAGACAGACAGCAGTAAATACGTAACCTCCTTGACAAGGTATTTTTGAAAAACAGTTTATGTTATTATTATTATTGCAATTGTAATCCATTCTCGTTCCTAGATTGGGAATTTTATCTTTTTGGTCACGTATCCTATGCAGACATCATGCTTTCATCAACTTGGCACTGTTCCTTTTAAATACCAAAATTGGCCTCGACACACACACAATGCCTAAAAATGGGGAGAATAAAATTTCACTTGAGTCATTAAAAACTTTTTTTTTATATTTTCTTATTTATGAAAACTTGATGTTATTAACAGAAGCACTGTTTTCTACAACCATCATAATTCAAATTGTTTAGTTAAAAAATGTGTTGCTTTCACTGGAGATAATTGGTACAGCCAACAAGCCTGTAAAATAGATTGTACATATTTTTGTTCATTTGTCCACTTGACACACATTTTTATAGTATATTAATAATAATATTATAAATTATAATTAATACTAATAAGTGTAGAGTAAAACATTAATGAACAAACTGCTTACCTTAACTACCCTGTCAAAATCTGCCTTGGTAGAGGGCTCTTTTCCTAAAACTTCTCGGAACTTGTCCGCAATACTATTTCTACGGTGTTTGAAATCCTTCAAGTACATATCTAGTAAAACTCCTCTAAACTGCAAGAGAAATGCTAAATATTTTATACCACTATCATAGATCACTGTCTGCCACAAAAACCTCTAAAAAACCCGCAAAGATTCAATTTCCCATTAGGACATTATTTTAAGCTATTAACATGTTCGCTGCCATGGACGCAAGTTCATGTCTGACAGGGTTTACTCAGGGCACCGAGGACCAGTGGTGGTGCCAGTGGGGGCAGGGGGAATTTTTACTCCGTCAGACTGGCATGGATCCTCGTCGTCCGAATAGATCGTCGGTTTAAAAATTAAAAATTAATTGCCTATCCAACTAACGTCATTTTGAATGCTAATCCCTAACATTTTCAACTAAAAGCACATTTTGGACCATAAAAAGCCAAAGATAAACTCTGAGCATGAACCCTACAAGGGAGTCTCTGTTGGCCCCCTGGTTCGGACCCCTCCATTGGACATGTCGGATCCCTTTTCAGTAAATTTCTGGTGCCACAGCTGCCAAGGACGTGATTTCAAGTCCGCACCTGTTCAACATAACCACTATTTTATTGCACGTAATCCCACTGGCAGAACACAAACTCTCGTCCTGGAGATTCAGGGAAGGACCTGGAAGTAATGATCTAAAAATAACTACCATGTTTGTGTTGATGTACATAATTTTCATTATGGTGGTGCCCTTAATGCCTTGGCATATGGGATGGGACTTGGAAAAAGGGGTTTGCAGTCAACTTGTTAATTGTGTAATACAAAAGTTACAACCATGTGATTTATCTTCTTAATAATTATAATGATAGAAGGTCCTTGGAACCCAATGAGTAAAATATATTTTTCTTTCAAAAATGTATAGAAGAGTAAGGCTAGCAAAAGCAATAATTCTTTTGCCTTTCGACTTACATCATCAAAGTCATCGCCTATTTTCCTGAAAGTAAACAACTTGGAATTTCCTGTGTAGTTTGGAGGCCACTGAAAAATTATGAAAGAAAAAAAAAAAAGTGTAATACATGAAATACAATTAATATTATACAGATATTGCCTGCTTAGAGGTGTAATACAACATTTGATATCCCCGAGGGATAAATATCAAGAACTTTTATTTAACTTTTACACAATATCTGTTATATTACATAGCCAAAATACTTCATATTACCTTCACTTTTTAAAAATATTTCTGTAGTCTGTAGCGTAGCGTTATCATTGATTTTTTAGCATACAATTCACCATTTGCTCTCCTTACCTCAGCGTAGAATGACCGGAGAAAAGCATTGAGCTCTGGTGGTGTGAAATTTTCAATGCAAGTAATTGATGATTCCCTGGCCTTACAATATCCACTGAGTAGGCCTACATTAACGGATGAATTCACAAACAAATTTTGTACACCGAGAATCCTTTTCGTCAATAATTCTGTCCAATTCGTATTCGTCGAGAGATTTATTTGAAGCCGCCATTTTTGAGGCACTAGGCTTACACCTTCACAAATCGTGAGCGATCGATTGTGCACTCAACTAGCATTCACTACGGGTGCAAATGCGGGTGTAATCCGGTGACGTCAGAGACCGGTCACTTTTCAAAGTTATATTTCCCTAGGGGGAAATTAATGTTTAGATCCTCGTAGCGCCAGTCACATGATGCCATTTCGACCAATCACATACTCATATTTACATAGGCTATGCAATATATTCAAATATTTCATTATTGTGTATTGTTAAGGATGTTAAAGAGTGAATTTAAATATCAACTTCCAAAAACAGAACTTTAAAACTGAGCTTTGTTTGGCGCAGTGGGAATGGTTTGGTTTCCCAACTTCGAGGTCGGGGTTTCAATCCTTCGCTGTGCATTTCGCTTGAGTTCTTGAGCAAGGTAATTTATCTACATTTCTTCAGTCTTCCTAGCTGTATCAATGGGTTCAAGCATATTGCTGGGAGTAACCTACGGTTCACCAGCGTCCCACCCAGGGGGAGCATTGCTCTCATCTGCTTCATGCTACAGAAACTGGGGATAAACTCCTGGCCCTATGACCCCTAGTGGCTTGGCAAGGATTTAATTACTTACTTTACTTAAATGATATACAATATGCACATTAAAAAACAAATTTGTTGCGAATGTATTTTAGCTAATAGGAAACTTTCAATTACAAAAAGTAGTAGAACGTAATGATGTCACCAAGAAGTCATCTGCAAATGCAAGAATGTTTTAAAGTTCTTGTCGAGTGGTTATAAATTGAAAACCATTAACCATTCTAGGATGCAATTTGTTCCATAAAAAACATAGTATCAACTGACTCATGCCATCATCATCATTATCATTGTGATTATTATTATTATCACCATTCTTGGAGTAAAAAATTTACTGCATTGATCACTATTAACATCATCAACTTTTAAAACGTATACAACATAATGGGCTATTCGACTGGTTCACAATTTTTCGTTGAGTATTACTTTCATTTGAATGGTTCGTAAAATAGACTTCATTGCCAACAAAAATTAACGTAAACCAGAGTGCGTTAATCAGCGTTAAGTTATCCACATGATCAAAACAAACATGGCTGATTGGTCAGTTTAGCAACAACATTTGTATTAATATAATTTAGATTAAATTTCAGAAAACAGAATTCCAAAACTACATGGAAACATTTTTTTACGAAAAAACCATACTTCCAAAAGCCAAAGCAATCTTGATTACGCAGCGTGTATCGCGGAAACTATGCAGATATTTTGTTTTGTGTTTTGTCGAGTATTTACCAGTTTTCTATTCGACTGGTCGTCTTCGTTAAGTAGGATTTTACCACTGCGCAGGTGGGCATGGTTTAATGAAGAACGACTAGTGGAATACGACCATTATATCCCAGTATTAAAAGTAGATAGAAGTTCAACAGAAGCAAAACATCTGAATAATCACATGGCCGAATGAAAAATGAAATAAATGATAGGAACTCAACCAATGGCCTAAGCATGCCCCTTTTCAGCTCTTTCGGCATCAATTTCTTATAGAGTACTAAAAACCTGACTATAATTGCATAATATTTTAAGGATGTTCTTATCTAATGATAAATAGGTTACTGAGTATTCCAGAAATTGACAGATAAAAATACATACTGCCACGTTGACATGAACTGCTCCAGCTTTAATTGCACATTGTTCAACCTGGAAGTCGGACAAACTGACACTCATCTCCCCCGGCAAGCTCTGCGCCACCTTCAGCAATGCCAGTTTCTTCAGATCGGTCAGTGAAAGGATGGAGTTGGCAAGTAATTTCTGCCGTATAAATTCCTGTAGTTTCAACTGCTGAGTGTGGAGGTCGCTAGAAGGATCACCAGCGGAAGCTACTGCTGCACTGTCATCAACATTCAATGCTCGTGCTGCAACATTCTCCGAGGAATTGTGGTTTGCTATTTGTGGGTTTGTTGGACTATCAACATCCATTGGTTCCGACTTTGACAACGACTTCGTACGGGGTCGAGAGCGATTTGCTAAATTTTAGAAAATGACATATAAATCAAACATTAAAATATTTACAAATAATTAACTCACATGACTGTTAGTGGAAATTTGTTGAGCTTTGCTATGATTTAGTTATTTGGATATTATTGATGGAGATTTGGGTCAGGCACATTCTTAACATACTATATTTTAACTATATTTTTTTCACATGGTCACCAACCTCCATGAGACAATTGATAAATAAAGTGGTAAAAATGTTCAAATATTATGAATTTGCGGAAGACTGGAGATTTGTGCATGCTTGCGCAAGTAGCGAGGCCGTTCCAATCAGAGAGAATTGGGACACTTGCTGATTGGATGAATTATGTGCTGTAGACAGATCTATACAGAGGGTGTGAAAATACAGCACTTTGAAAAGTATAAGCAACGAGATTTCAACATTATACTGTACAGGCTGTGGGTTGGAGGCACAGTGGGAACGGTTTGGTTTCCCAGGCTCGTGGTCGGGATTTCAATCCCTTGTTGTGCATTTCACTTGTGTCCTTGAGCAAGACACTTAATTTGCATTGCTTCTCTCCACCCAAGAGTATAAATGGACACCTGGAGGGGTTGCCTGCTCCTGCGCTGGTTACCAGCAGCAACACTTAGCATGTGGACATAGTGACCAGGGAAAAGAACCTGCGAAAAGAACTGCGCAATAAATGCCCATAACTGTACCAGTAATGATTCAACAAAACAAGCATCCAATCCAAATGGGCAACACCAAGTCTGATCCCAGATCCATAGAATTGCTGTATGTTTTCCCTTACTGTTTTATATGCAAACAAGTGATTTTTGATGAATAATTTTTAGAAATCTAAAACCTTTCAGAATATAAGCAGTATCTATGTTTCATCAATTATGAAAACTGTTTTTTTTTTTGGGGGGTGGTAGCACACAACAAAAATTTGATTTAAGGTGATTTTTAACGTTCAGCATGAATTTTTATTTTTTTTGGAGGGTGAACAAGTATCAGTGGGTCACAATCACCCACTCCCCGGTATGCCACAACCAAAAGTGCCCTCAAAACTTTTTAACTGCTTATATGTATACACACTGTTGTAGTTTTGCATCCCACAGCATCCTCTGTCTCTGTACAACATCAGGGAAACTGTTAATGAAGTGTTCATCTGTGCTGTATAAAAACACCCAGCCTTGACGGGCTACAGGGCGAGACACGTGCGACATAATTTCCTTTACATCATCAGCTGGTAGCTATAAACGTAAAGAGTACAAAGAAGAAAAATGATAAAGTATTTTAAGTACAAAATGCATCAGATTTATTATATTTGTACAGTTACAAAGAAACTTATAAATTACACAAAAGTTAAATGTATTGAAACTTATATAAATGTTGTCTAATGATAAATAAATTATATAATTACACACAAATCAAATGTGAAAAAATGCAACAACCAGGTCAAAAGATGCAATAAATAGGTTGAAAACCAGGTCAAAAGATGCAATAACCAGGTCAAAAGAAATTTTTGTAGGTATCTCATTCATCTACTTATATATACTTTTTTATATTAATTATGGCATGAAATAAACTCTCAGACCAAATTAATACAATGTTTATATGTTTCAATTAACGACTTTCAAAAAACCAGTGATTATTTTTTTTTATGTTCTCTTTCATTTTTCCTTTCAGAGATATTTTTCCTTTTTGTATCTTCTCCACTTGTAAAACCAGTGCTGTATTACTAAAAGTGACACTTTACAGACAGAAATAACAACCTTATTGTTGAATAATAAAACAAAGTATGGTATATTAAACAAACAGTGGGAAGGGATTGTGGTGCTATACTATGTTTTAGCATAGAGAAAATAGATAGAACACAGGCTACAGCCAGTAGAACAGGGAGCAGAGGAGATAGTTTACATACTTTTGCTGAATGTCGTAATTTACATGTAAATTATCATTTCATTTCTACAAATATTTAAAATACAGTATTACACTAAACAAATTACCTTTATAATAGCAGCTAGATCTTTCCTTATGATACAGGAATTCTGGGTAAAATGCCAAAGCTGAAAAATAATGGAATGCTATGAGAGTATCAGAACAAGAAACATAAATGCAGGTTTTAAATCCAGGGTCCTGATGGGGAAAACATTTTTATTATGTTGTAGATTAATTTTTCTAAGACACAAAGAGTGTTTTTGACAAAAAAACTTAAGAATAAAGATTTTTGAAAATTTGAAAACTGGGGAAAAGGAGCGTATAAACCACACCTTTGCTTCTATCTTTTTCTCTCAGTTTTTTAATACTGTATTCAAAAATCTGGATGTCATTCACCATATTAGATAAATCAATTGTAAAACCTATCAAAAAATTGTTTTTTGCAGAGCCTGGCTCTAAAATGATTTCACTCTCAACATGAAAATAGCAAGTGGCTCAGCACTTAAGTTAAAATATAATTTTTTTAAGATTTAAAGATTAAAATTTTCAGTCAGGACCAAAGTTTGGAATTTATTACTGTATATCATCTTCAATCACAAGACTATTCATTTTCATTTTCATTGTTTAATACATTTATCCCAGATACACAAGAAAAATGTCACTTATTATTTTATGTATTTATTTTCTTAAATCATATAAGGATAGATTTAAGAGTATATATTTTTATATTTAATGATTTATCACACATAAAAAATGCCACTTATATTTTATGTATTTTATTATCATCAATCACAAAAGACTATATTTTAGGAGTTGATATGTTCATACACAAGAAAATCCCACTTATACGTACATTACTTTTTACGTCAAATATAAAAATTATTGTACCATGTTGCTGATTAGGAATCGTAATAACCAGCATTTTGATCAAAGAAAGCAGCAGAAACAACAAAAAAACCCAATAAAACAGCAATAAATTTAAGGTCAGTAAAGTTCAACTGAGGCTGATAATTAAATTCATGTGACCAATAAATAAGGGTAGCGGGCTATCTATGAACTATGTATAATACTGTATAGATTTGAATTATTATTTCACGAGACTTAGCTCATCTGTGTTGAAGTTTAATCTTTTGTTACATTTCTATTATTTTTTTATATCACTGTCTATCTTAGACTTGCCACAAGTCTCTGATTTATTGAATTTTTCCTAGTTTTAAAAACTTTCGGATGTTGAAATTGGATGGCGGAATTACAAACTTCAAATAAAGTATAGTATGGAACGCCTTTGGTGCAAAGAAGTAATATGGAACGCCATTGGTCCCAAAATATATTTACTTTTAATAGTTCTCACTGAAAGACAAAATTTAGGGACTGGAATCCTGTCTATGTTTGTCTGTCTTGCACTAATAAACTTAAACAATACATTGAGTAAATGAATTGTTTATTTGGTTAAGTCACTCTACTCCATCAAGCAATTAGTATAGTTGCATATCATACACTAGTGGAAAATTTTATACACAGGTTATATTATTGCATGGAAAAACTCCTTATAAGAGAACAGTTGTAGTAGAGCTATTCGGTAAAAGTGAATGAATTGTAAATATTATGATTGTTTTACATACTAAAATGTTTTTAATATTAAATAATTTATTTCAAGAAAATATTATTTTAATTTACTACTTCATGACTGCTTTGCCAAAATATTAAAACTGAGGGAGTGGTGGTTGTTTGAAACTATATACAGTAATAGCAACATGTTATCTATCGCAACAATCTATCACAAGAAAATCACATCAAATAATAGTATGTGGTTGTTTTAAGTGACAGTAACACAAAAAAAATGATTGATGTTTTGCCAACTACAGCAATAATAATTTGATGTGATGCAGACTTGTGGTCGGGCTTCGATTAAAATGTTAAAAATGTGGTCCGGGGGCGAAGCCCCCTAAAATTTTAACAATTTAGGGGTTTCAAAGGCTTATTTAATCGATTTTAGCGTCTACTAATTATGTAGAAAATACATTTAATTTTTTTTTCTCCTCGACAAACTGTGCTTTTTTTCTCCGAAGCACTCCCCAACGGGGGGACTGTGGTCCCCGGCACCCCGCTGGCGCCACCCCTGAGTGTGGGCCATAGGTCATAGGCCTATCTTATTATGTAGTTATAATGTTTCACTAAACAGTTTAATTTATGATAAACAGTAGCAGGACCTTACTCATTGCCATATATTTTCTATGGCATTACATGATGAATATTATAGGATAACTGAAAGGAAACCCATCTGCATATTTCAATATCTATTAAAATTACAGTTTATATGCCCAACATTTTAATTTTTTGTTAACCATTTGAACTATTATTACCTTAAACCAAGTAAAGAAAAGCAAGATGTCCGACAGCCCTGATTTTGCATGCACACTATAAAGCGAAATTACTACCACAAGATAGTGGGCACCCTATTAGAATTTGAATAGAGTTTGAAACTCGAACATGTGTTCTATGGAAGCAACATTTACTGTTTTTTTGAAGAACACCCTCTATGTCATAATACTACTTTTTGAGATAGGATTGCGTTTCAAAAAATGGCAGTCGGACCTCTCCTATTCTATATTCGCTGCTTTAACTGCTAAGTTACTGATTTTTAGAATAGGAGCTTAATATTCAAATTATTATAATTATCATTATCATTATCATTATTATTATTATGTTACTAAAACCTACCTTAAGGGGAACTTAGACAATGAAGAAATTAGAGAACAATTAAAAAAACGACTTTAAAGGGAAAATAACATGACGTTGAGGGGAAATTAACACAAAAGGTATTCCCCCTAAGTCCGAGTTAGTGCCATTATTATTATAATTATTATTATTATTATTATTATTATTATTATTATTATTATTATTATTATTATTATTGATATTTATAAAAAATTAAATAAAAAAAAAATAAAAATTCAAGATCTGTTACCCATACCATGTAATCTCGACCCCTGCAAAGAATTTCAGATGCGATGCCACTTAATGGACTAGTGGTGTCCTTAGGGTATAGCACCTCACTGTAAAGTAAAGTTAAAATCAATAAAAATAATATTTAAAAAAACTTGTATAACTATAATAATTTAATTTCAAAAACCTATTAAAAATCTAAATAAATGGGGGTTACTATTGCCACAGTTATGAGTAAAAGTATTACGGCTTCTGTGTACCAAGTATACAATACTGCCACATTTTATTTTATAATTACTCAGTTTAACATTTAGCGACAGTACGCTGGTTTGGGATAGCAAGCCTCAAATATATTAGGTGTATTCGACTGGTCTGTTTTGAGCAGCTCTTTCTACTCAAACTGCACATGTCGTATTCGATTGGTCGCACGAGCAGACCAAACTCCTCACAAGAGCGGCTCCAACTCCTCACTGTTTTTTAATGAGCACACCCACCGCTCCTTGGAAAAGGACCAATCGAATACGCCTATTGTTCATCTTAGTATTTAGAGTTTCGACCACTTATAACACAAAATTTCATATCATTTATTTTCACCAATTCAAAAAAAAAATATACAAAAGGTCAAAAAGGACAAGACAATACCCTTGTCAGTGGCAGGATAAACAAAAAGCAAACTTCATTGCTGTAGACAGTTTTTTTCCTCCAACAAAACAGTTACATTCAAAAAAACATTTAATATAAAAATATAGTATATAAATATATATTATAAAATTAGATATACTGACATGGCAAAATACAACAGGAACAAGCGGAATCACATTAAAAAGTAAAGAAAAATTGCAACAAACTAGCATTTCTCAAGCATTTTGAGGCAAGTTAAGATTTTAAAATTTTAGTCAAGTATGCCCACCTTTTTACCACCCAGCATCCTTGCACCAGCACAGCAACAGTTTGTAAAGTTTTCAGAACAGATGTAGTGTCAGGAGAACCATGTACAAACCTCATGATGTCACTGAATATCAGTAATTTAGCTGAGAATCAAGAATAGGAATCCACATCATAATACACACAAAATTGCTTGTTAAAGTAAAGCCTGGCACACCGACAGTGGCTTAACGTGGGGGGGGGGGGGGGGCTGGGGCTGTGGTTTTCTGAGAGTGGGGCCATTGTGGGATTTTAGATGTGCTCATTTTTTTTTTTTTTTTGGGGAATATAAAAAGTTAATATATTCATTTTTTGGTCACTGACGCTGCTTTGGGGATGGCAAGCCCCATATTATATGGTCATGATGCGACGTCATCATGACCACAAAAAACTGTTGTATGCCCATATATAGTCATGATGTGTCTATATATGGTCATGATGTGATGTCATCATGACCATATTTAGGCATGTCACATGTTTTTGTCAAATAAAATTTGATAATATGGACAGCGCTAAACTAACCATTGACCAGTAACAGACGGACTTGATCAGCAAGACCCAATGTCCGCAGCTGCACAAGAGAAAGCTCTTCTGTCTGACTCGTCTGCTTTCTCTCTTCTACAGCCTCTGGTTGCGCTAATAATGTCGATAAGTAATCTCTAGAAAAGAATAGCAAAGGTTGAGTATTCTTCATAATACATAACAAGTTGGTGAACATATTGTGGTTTTCGCCCTAATGTACTCTACATGAACATAAAAAATAATGATACAACACTAAAATAATTCAATAAAAATAATAACAAAGGATGTTAGTAAGGGAAATAATAAGTATTCTTCATTTATATAAAAAGTTGGTACACATATTGTTGTTTTTACCCTAATGCATTACTACATGAACAAAAAAATGATGAGAATACAATATACAAGTTTATACAACATTAAAATAATTCAATAAAAAACAATAACATAAAGGATGTTAATAAATAAAAGATAATATCCTTAATAAAAAGCAATAAATAATGAAGACTAATAATTAAAGAGGTCTTTAAGTTAGACCTAAAGACAGATAGCAAAGATCGAATGAACACTGGAAGGTAATTCCAGATAAATGGCATGTCACACAGAAAAAATTTGTTGCCAATACACTTGTTGAATATAGGCTGATGAAAATTTAAGTTCTGTTTCTGATTCTCAGTTAACTCGTAATGATAGGATTCATTTTAAGTTTTGTAGGTGTTTTGTTAAATCATTCAGCTACCTTCCCTTTAATTTCTCCAAGGTGATGGTTTTATATAATTATGTTGTTTCTGTATAAATGTGTTAATTCGTCCTTTAGCTATGATCTTGTTCAATTGGTTGGTCTTCATGTTAATTCCCGTAATTTGCATTGTTGTCCTGCTTTTAATGTCCCTTAATAATAGAGCTGATGTTTGTAAACATAATTTTTTTTTCTAGGATTCTATATCAATTCTATTTCTTCTACAAATGATATTAACATTTTTTTATAACTGTTTTTTTAACATTTTGAACACTAATATAAGAAATTTTGTTATTGTTTTGTGTTCTTTTATTATATATTATATTATATTATATTTATATGATGTTTGTGATTTTTGTTAATATTTTTATACCAGCCTGTTACTGGTGATAATTTGCTGTTGGATTAGAATAAATAAATAAATAAAAATTAAATAAACAAAATACTAAAATACAATGTTTTACACAAAGAGTAATAAGTTTTTCTTTGATATTAATGACTTGATGACACAACATTGAATTCTTGGAATTTATATAAAATGGATTATAGGCATATTGATTTTGTGTTTAAATGAAATGAGAAAATGCACATGTCACCTTCAATAAGGTACTAGAGTACAAGAACTGTATGAAATACAAAAGACTGTGCTATTTCCTAGGTTTATTATAGTGAATACAAGTTGTACATCTACAGTATTTTCAGTTTGTGCTTTTAGTAAGTTGTGTTCATCTTTCCACATATCTTCTTCTGAGTACCTCAACAACCCAAAACACTGCAGGTTTTACTTGCCCCTATTTTCTATTTTTTAAAATTTTGTTTTGCCATTTTATTTGCATCGAGAAGTTTGTGCACCACTCACAGAGCACAGATAAACGCTAGTAACTTCGTAAAGCGTATCCACTGTGTGTGTAGCTGAACCGTGGAGATCCTAGTTCCCTGGTCCAATCCCCATTGCTACTCTCTTTGTGTTTCAGCTGGAGAGCTGAAATACAAGTTAGGATAGCGTACCATCTTTCGGATGAGACATTTAAGCCATTGGTCTTGTGTGCAAAATGGCCCATGTGCACGTTGAAGATCGCAGTACACTCTTCGGAAAAGAGTAGGGGATTGTCTCCCAGTGTACTGTCCAATCACCACCAGAAGGACCCCAGTGGAAATAAGTCTGAGGACTTAGTGGGTTTCCTTGGTGTGATTCACACCAAAATACTCCTATTCTATCCTATCTGCAACTTTGTATTCACACTTTTCCTTTCAATTAAAATCAAATGAATAACTTTTAAATAACAGAATTCAATCAAAAATTACATTATAATAATATTTCCAAATTGCTTTATAATATTCCCAATTCGTTGACACAAAAAAGAAATTTCTGACTAGGATAATTTTTTGAATGCTTGTTAAGTTTTCGCTATCATCTCCAATTTCATTTTTAAAATAAAATTTGTCATATTCGTTACTTGGTATTTCACTCAGATACCATCATAATTGAATCTCAGATTTAAACTACTTTGTTGTAATTGAATTTCGAACTTAAAAAAATCCGAGAAATGATCCAATTTAAATTACAAAATTTCAAAACCATATTAATTCAGTCTCACGGTGAACCATGAATAATATTTTAAAGTAATGGATGAAAATTTACATCTTAATCACTATTTTTTTAAATGACTTTTATCAACCTGTATGTTCTACATCACACTTATTTATTTGATATGAATTTGAATTAAAGATCCATCGATTGCAACTTATATGTAACTGGCTATGAATTTTAAATAATAGTTTTGCATTTGTACATGGTAAAACTGTAGTTGACTGTCACACTAATTAATGTACTGTATGTTCAAATGGAAGCAAATGCAACACAGCATTCGCACCAACTTTCCACATTGCAATGTAATGTGCATAGAGACATGTCTGTGAATAGTGATGGGTATGGACACTCATTGTTACTCAAGGTTTGCAGAGAGCTTCTAAAACTTGCAAGTAAAGGCTTACAAATGTCAAGCTTGGTATTCTTAAAGATTGTCAATCTAGAGACCTTGTTTACGTTTAGGTTATAACGTACGCATTACTGATATGCGTTATACTCACATGCACAACACTGAGGCACTCGGTGTTTGGAGATTAAATTAAGAAGTTGTGTTCTAGTTCTCAAATGGGGCCTTAAGTCATCATGTGTTGTTATTACAATTTATATTTCACATCCAAAAGTACATAATAATGGGCTCGTCCAGGAATTGAACCCGGGACCTCTAATAACCTAAGCTACATTCATGCCTCTAGACAAACGAGCCATAGTTGATTAATTGTTTGACTGATTAATAGATCTTTTTTGTATGGGCCAACACACTCTACAGCTGCTATTATACTGCCCTCATTGGAGCTTTTGAGTTTACGAGAACTTGTTTTTTTGTTAAGAAGCTTACTTGTGAGAGAGGTACAGCTGGGAGACCTCTTGATCATCTGACTGGCATATCAACTTGTTTCGATCAGTAACACTTTCCTGGCTCTGTGGAGAAGCAAGGGTACCGAACTGATATTGAATACATGAGCAATGGCATAGGTTGGGGGGGGGGTGTTGGTCCATGGTAGCAAATTAGTTCCACTAAAGTGAGTTAAAAATACTAAAATGACCATTAAGTTTTCATTGGAATAAGCATTTAGTTCTGCATTCTTAACTTTTGCAACCCCAAGTTTCGGATTATTAATTTTAAATAAAAACATGAAGAAAAAAGATGTTTTGTTCAAGCGATCAACCCCTAATTTTGAGCATTTTGTCTTTTTTTTTTTATTTATTTATTTTTTTATTTATTTATTTTTTTTTGCAAACTATTTTTTTTCCTAGAACCCGAAAACCCTGTGCATGTCTAAAAATGGTTATGTGAATGCTTTAATACAATTGATACCGTAACCATGGACTTTAGCCCAGTAGTTACCATTTAACTAGCCAAAATAAATGGGGTCAAACATTTGATTTCAGGTTTTAAATATACTGCACTAAACAGTACTACAGTCTTTTTGATCTCAACTAGCCAACTGTTATTTTTTAAGTCACGGGTTTTGAATAATAATATGATAAATTGAAAATAGGGCAATAACAACAATAAATAACATGCAACTAAAATGAAAAACAAAAGACAAGACCGTATGATAAATTTAAAATATGGCAATAACAACAATAAATAACATGCAAATACAATGAAAGACAAAAGACAAAGCGCATACATCATGGTTCTGGTACTCAACGTTAGACCAAGCTTCCTGGGCCATCTTCTCTTCAATGTACTGAAATGAGGCTTCTCGGCGCGCCCTTGATTCTTCTGTCTCTGCTCGTGTGTACCGGACAGTCACCGCCTTTGGCTTAGCCTCTTCCTCATCTTGAGAAGATTCACCTAGAAAGTTTTACACATTTACAATTGAAAAATCGTACATATGGGTGTAGGTAAGGGGTGCAAACGCGCAATACTCCCCCTGCCCTCAATGACAGCAAATTAGCTCCACCGTTAAAATACTAAAAAAATAACCAGTAAGTTTTCATTGGAATAGAGATTTAGATTCTCAATTTTAGTACCCTAGCTGTTTTGCACCTTCCCCCACCCCCAAACCAAAATCAGCCTACCCCTCTGGGTAAATAATTGAACATTTGCGTATTGAAAATAATTTTACAACGAAATATGATAGAAACAAGTGTTTTAAAATTTTTATCATTATTCAATAATAAAATCATCGTACACATTTTCAAAATTCAATCATTTCTATGCTCAAGTTAAGATTTTGTATATTACTACAAAATGAGCAAGTTAATTACAAAATTATTTTTGTTCCAGCTCTAGCCACTAGGGCTCATACAGGTGGAGCCAACCCCAGTTTCTGTAGTGTGAAGCGATGAGAGTTGTACTTTCCCTGGACGGGACACTAGACCGAAGGAATAAAAACGATGAATACAACATTGATAGTAATGATTATTAATATAATATTTATTTATAATAATAATTATGTATGCCATTACTTTGTACAGTATTTTATTTTGTATGTATTTTTTTAATGCATTTTCTACATATTTAAAGTTTTTCATTGTTGTTCTGGTATTCACTTTTGATATTGCATCTATGCCTGATACATTCATGTTCATGTTTCAATTATGAAATTAAAGTTTATAATTTGGAAACTGAGTTAACAATTCCAAGTTGTCTGTTGAAAGTGCAGTTGATTGGTCCAACTAACCCTCCATATTTGCCTTTTCTTCTCTTAGCCTGTTGTCTGCTCTATCCAAGTACTTGAAATTAGGTCGAAGTTGAAGTATGCCATGGAGGGGTGTCAAATGTAGCTCACCTAGAGTGTAAAATTCAACAGAAACTTAATACAAAACAGCGACATAAAGACTTTTTTTTTTTTTTTTTCGAAATATATACAATAAGACTTTTTTTATACCTTGTTTCGCAAACTTATTTTTTAAAGATCATCAGGAGGGTGGAAAAAAAATACAAATACAATTCTGTTTTCTTATTTAGCAAATAGTTTTGCAAAACATGGAGGAGAAAATAAAAATTTTATTGGTAAATGTAAACAATGTAGTAATGGGGTGGTTAAATGTTTTAATTTATATAATTAGGAAGAAATATATATCTTACTTTTGGAGATTTCATGGCAGTGACAGACGTAATAAAAATAAAAACATATTTTTTTCTCTGAAAATTCAATTGGCCTAAACCTTTTATTTTTATTTGAAATCATCATTATTGGTGGGCGATGGGATTGCTAAAGAAAGTATAAAAAAAGGTCTTGCCTAATTTAATGTGTTACAAAATGGTAATATTATCTTTCTTTCAAATTTTTATCACACCTTCAGTTGCCATGAAATCTTTCAATAAGAAAATTTCTTTCTCACAAATTAAATAAATATAAATAATCGAGCGGTTATGGCAGGGGCGACGCAACGTACAGCGATAATATCGGCACTGGTTCTGGTGGTGGAACAAGTATTCTCGGATAGAACTATAAACTCTAAGCACAGTATACACAATTTGGCTCATGTGCACTTTAAAGAACCCAGTACATCTTTCGAGACGAGTAGGGGGTTACCCAGGAGTACTACTTCATACAGCCCCTAGTGTGGACTGACGTGATAGCTGGTACCGGTTTACCAGGTAGCTCAGACACGAAGAGACCATTAGAGAAACAAGTTATTGTATGAGCTGAACAATCTAAAAACAGTCTGCAACAGAAATGCTACATCCCATTCTTTACAGCCCCACAACAGCATCTAGAGAAAATGCATCAGTTTCATATTTGTTTTTTCTCCTCCACCTAAATGATTTTTTTTTCCTGCCCTCCACTGAAGATCTTTTTTTTTTCTGCCCTCCACTGAAGATCTTTTAAAAATAAACTTCATTAAACAACTGAATAACTGCAGTTGATTAGGGACCATAAAATGTGTCCTCTTAACAGGGGTATCCCCTTAATATGGCTACATATCGTCACGCACATCACAAACTAACAAAATCAAAGTAAATTGTGTTAGTTCGTGAAATCAGAGTATCGCGTCAAAACAAGCGTGTATTGGTTGTAAAGCACTTTTGTATTCTTTAAAACACAAAAAGTTGTTAACAACAATAGCACGTATTTTGACGCGCTTTCTTGATTTCACGAACTAACACAAACTACTTTGATTGTGTTAGTTCGTGATGTGAATGACATTTGTTTTGCGGCCAAAAAAGTGTCCCTTTAATAGGGGTGTACAAAAGGAGATGTTCTACTGTATTCAAAAGAACAAAAACAAAAAACAATGGAATTTAAAGATAAGAAATCTAACAATTCTGCTGGAACTTGTTTCCAATGTGATTTTGTGTGTGTAAAAAAATGTATATCTCACCTTCTTGGATCATGCCAACAGCATAGCGATGAATCTCAGAGGGGACCACAGCATTAGAGGATGTTAGAAATTGTTTATTCATAATACCGCTGAAAAGATGATTAATTAATCAATTCATATATCAAAGAAGGGCAGTACTTATTCCAGGCACTCATTGGCCTAGTTCAGACTAGGTGGATAAACTGGGCTCAACTCACCGGGTTTATCCACATGCCAGTCTGAACTAGGTGGCTTATCTCAAGCCGGGATGTGTTCCTATAGTAACTAGGCCTGGCGTGCCACCGTGTTTAACCTTTCTAAGCTGGGCTTTAATCGCTGCGGGGGGTCTTGCATTGACTTCCGGTAAAAAAAATGACCAATCAGCATTAAATTACGTACGCTGTGAGCAAGCGTACATTTCGAGCCCAATGTTTCCAAACTCGTTTCCTGGTTACGGTTCATTATGCTAATTCTCGCACTTGGCTAATCCCGCTAGTCTGAACGCCTGGAAAAGTTAAGCCGGGCTTAACGTTGAGCCGACCTTAACTCAAGCCTGGCTTATCTCCAAGTCTGAACGTAGCCACTGTGTCATACAATGGTTGTTTGACGGTCGTACAAATCAAACTCCGCTCCCTCTTAGTGCTAGACAATGCGACTTTGCTGATGATTGTCATTAGCAGTCTAAACGAATCTTCATTAAAAACGAACCATTGTGCACAAGTCGTTGCATTGCGTTTTCCATAGAATCGCGTTGACCAACAAAAATCGGCCACAGTAAGTGCCAGGCTTTAAGAATAATCATTATGAAGACATTTTATCTATTAAGACTAAATAACAGTCATGAATACTTTTATTAAATTTACCTTTTGAAGATCGAGCCTTCACCTGGAAAAGCACCATCAACATTGCGAGCAATCTGTTCACCTTTGCTATGTGAATAGTTCTCATTGCTTGTATCCATCAATAGTTCAATCTCAACCTAGAGAATAACTTGCAAGTGTTATTATAGTATATCATTTTTTATGCTGATGACAACAGAATGAACTTTCTACTTATAGTAATTACTAGGACATATCAATAATTTATCAATATGATGGGTTAAGACTATATGCATAGCATTAACAGGCCTCCAAATTGGTTCTAAAAACAGAACTTTGTAACGCCAAAGGGTTGTGGGATAGATAAAATTCGAACAAACATTTTTAAGAATCACCCTGCAAAGCTCCTAACAATGGCCTGGATATGTATGGCAGAACTTGTGTGTAATATAAATCTTTGTTTTCATATTTTCAACTTAAAAATAATTAGTGAGGCATTTATCCATCTTTTCCAAGGTGTTGCCACACATCTTGTCCGAACTTCAATTCCATCATCTGCTCTGCAGACATTTTTGTGATGTATGCAGAGTTATTTCACCAGTTTGATTTGGATATATATATATGTGGCAAAGACAAGCCAAACCAGTCACTCGTCGCAAAAATCGATTTTGAGTTAATAATACAGGTTTAGAGAGTAAAATAATAGCTATAAAATGGTAAAAAAATCATTCAAATCGGACATTTCCTTATGAAGTTACAAGCGTTTAACCACACAGTTGTTTAAAGAACAATATATGAGAAATTAACCGTCAAAGTTTATGGGCATTTGCCATGCATCAAGAAATAGTACTGCTTGATACACATGCGCATGAGTGTGAAAAAATTAGGTTTTTCAATCGGATTTGAATTCCCAACAAAGCCTCAATGGCCTAGTTGATTAAAACATCTGCATAGACAGCAGAGGGTCTTGGGGTTTAATTCTGGTTAAGGCAACTACTTTTTATTACCCTCGCAGATTCCTCTTCTTTAACATTCAAAAATGTATTTATATATATTTACAGCATTACCGCAGGACGATTATCATATCATTATATATATATATACATATATAGAGATGCAGTTGAAATGCTATTTTAAGAATTACCGGTGACCTTTAATAAAAAAAAAAGATAAAATTTTTAAGCCATTACTTTGTTAAGTGCAGGCCTGGTACTAAATGGGGGGGAATCAGGTCTGTGTAATCAAGCCTTAGTTGTTTTCTACTCATTTACTGATATCTCAATCTGATAAAGTGTTTATCTTCTTGTAGAAATTGTTCTCTATTCCGTGGGTTTTGAAATCACAATGATAATCACCAAAAACAATCGGGTCAAAAAAAGGAAATCAAATATTTTTTGGTATTTTATCTTTAGTTTCAACATTGACCTCCACAAAATCTATTGTTGTCACAACCTACTGACCTCTAAGATTTACATAAGTGCTAGGCTAGCTCATCTGGACAGAAAAACAAACACAATGCTGGTTAATAGGCAACTTGAGGGGCACATAAAATACGCATTTTATTGGCCTAGGATTTTACCAATCTTTTTATCATGTGTGTCCAAGATAAACATTGGACAAGAGGTCAGCTGTTTGTGAAACGACTTACTTTCTGTTGAACAGGTTTGATTCGAACAAGATCACGATCAAAGTCATCGTAGGGCATAGAAGCTGGTCGCACCGGGTACTAAAACACAAAAGAATTATATTATTGATTATCATTATTATCACATTATGGTATTGAAAAATAGAAAAAAAACGTCAAAAATTGAACCAAAAGTCCTGGCAGGCCATATAAGGTGCTATCCTGATTGCGCCATAAACAATAAACATTATTTCTATTTTAATATTCCTTATATATGAAATATATATTCATACATATACACACATACGATTTAATACATAATGTTTCTGTATATTTGAGCACTATATTTTTTATCTGTTTGAATCATACAGTATTTGTGTCCCCAGTGCCAAACAGCACCTTGATTTGAATACCATATACTTTATAAAAAAATAGATAAATAATAATAATAGTGGCCTCAAATTTAAAATTGTATCAAGCAGCCCTTCAACAAAAAGTTCTTTTATTAAGATGTATGAAAAAAAGTATTTCTGGCAGGATTCGAACCTACCACCTCTCACTATCAAGTCAAGTATCCTACCCATTATACCACAGAGACCTATAAAATATATATACTTAAAATTATTATGTTATTACTTTGTAATTTCAAAATCAGTTTTCATTATGGCAATGGGGAAAAGCACAATGTTCCGCTTTACAGACATAGTAAGTCTAGTTTATTTGTTTTATATTGCATTTTTTCATTAGTCTACAATTTTCGTAATTTAAAACTATTGTTTAAAAAAATAATTAAAATTATTATTTTGACAATAATATCAAACATTTTTGGTCTTCTTGTGTTTATTAATTATGTCATTTAAGTTTTGATTGATTTCATATCGACATACATGAACATCAGAGATATTATTTTCACCACTTCATATATTTATCACCTCAGTATAAGATTGATCCAATAAATAAAACAATAATATAGTCAACCAAAGAAATAATAAAGTCAACACCATACAATTTTATATGAATGATCACATCACCATGTGGTTGATCCTATAGAGTAATTAAATACTACTTAAATTTTATAGATTTTTTTCTGTATTGTTAATTTACCCTATTTTCTCTTTAATATATTCGTATAAAATACAGATAAACATTGATAGCCTTTTGAGGTCAAACTTCTACTAAATAGAAAGGTTGTAAAATTAGAGAATATTTGTTAGGTTACAAAAGTGTAGACTCAAGATATAGATTTTAATGTACACATAGCTTTATATAATACACCTTCAAAAATACTCAAAAATTTTACAACTCTTATACTGGTATATAAATTTATCAATGTTATAAATAAGCTGTTTACATTTCTTAAAACAAATTCACTAATATTTTACAACTGAATTTTATTATTTCCATATTTGATTAAGACTTTTATCATTACAGTAATTTTATTACCTTACCTAGGGATTTTAAATTTTTCATTGTGATTTTGTGTTTTAGATTAAGCTTTTTATCATTTTGGTAATTAAGTCTCTTTTCAATTGTTTCAATATGCAACTTGTTTAATATTTTATATACTGTAATTTTGTATCACAAAACAGGACCATGTGTAAAACAGGTTGTTATGAACCCTCCTGATATGTTATCTTGTATAAATATGTTCAATAAATAAATAAAATAAATAAACCATCAACATTCTAGGTCCAATTCCTGTTACACTACAGTACTCCCATAAGCCCAACTAAATGAGACTTAAGCCCCTTTTAGACAGAAAATACTGCAATAATACCGTAGTCACGCCGGCGCTATTGCCGGTGTAGACCCTTTCACACAATTAATAAAAATCCGGTATTAAAAAGAGGGCGCAATTTTATATGGCAACTGTGATCTAAAAACAACTCTTCACACGTTCAACAAAAATGTTTTGCACTTTGACCTCTGATTTGTTGTGCTTCAGTGTGTAAGACGGCAATAAACCGCTACGGTATTAATGTGCGGTATTTTGACTAGGTCTCGAGGAGGTCTAACCTAAGCCGGCGTTTAAGCGTTTTTACCCTTCACATAGAATGCCGGCGTTTGCGAAAAACGCATTAATACCGAATTGCAGCTCTGTGTGAAAGGGGATCTAGTCTTTTTAGGGTGTCTTTTGAAGGGATTAAACTTTGAAAAGTGATAAAGTTTGTTAGCCTTTGTTAAATAAGAAAAAGTAGGTGTAGGAATGCGACATTTTCTCATACAGGTCTCCCTCTAATTAAAGACCCCTCCCATCAAGACCACCTCCAAATAAGGACCACTTTTCTATGGTCCCTAACTTACACATCTTTTATCTTTACTATACTAATTAGAGACCAAAGCTGTTAAAGACCATGGAGGAAACCTCGGTCCCAAAAAAGTCCTTAATTGGAGGGAGAGCTGTTAATTTCTTTTACATATTTTTCTGTAGGGTTTTAAAAAAAAAAAAGTATTAAAGGTAGGAGAATAGACCTAACCCATAACTCGCAACTCACCGTGCAGAATTGCATACAGTGTGCGCGTGGTCCGTGACTACCTAGTCGACGCAAAGAGGCGCTTATAGTAGCTACATGGTCACGTCATTCCACAACGACAGGGAGTGAAATGAACCATAGCAGCATTGGGGTAACCCCTATGCTCCCCAGAGATGCAATGGGTTCTTTAAAGTGCACACAAGCCAAAAGCATACAACTGGACCTCCTCTACCAACCGAGCCCTGGGCGAAGAGCGGCTGGAACCAGTGCCGATGTTATGGCTGTGGATTTTGAAGTCACAGAGCAAAGATAAAAAAGTCTGTTTAAAGATATTACCTGGAAGAGGTACAGGTTATCTGCTAGGCTCTTTGACAAGAAGACATCGACCTGAAAAATACAAACAAATCAATCACTCAATCAGTCAAAAAAGGATTTATATAGCGCTAATAATACCCACGGCAATAATAAAGTAATGATCGATTGTTTGAACAATGGGTGCAATGCCAAACCTTTCTCTCACACCTAAAAAGAAAGTTCTTCCTTTTGCTTCATAATTAGTCTTTTCTATGGTACAGATTATCATCAGAATTCTAGGACTGAGTTTATGGGGTGCCCATTGGGAAAGCCTCCAATACTTTCATTCACAGGCCTGCCCAGGATATGGGGGGAAAAAAGTGCGGGGCATTTACATAAGCGAAGTCCACACTACACCATGGTTATGGCTGAGGTGAGGAAATGGCCTCCTTTTGGAAAGTTAAAAAAAAGAAAAAAAAAAAAAGGACGAAAGAAAAGAAATAAATGACAGTCCAAAACGCCTCAGAGGTTATTTTCAGGCATCTATAAAACAATTTCAAGGGGGAATTCCCCCAAACCCCCTAGGGTAGTGCTGTCTCGATCGGTGTCACTTTTGGCCTCCTCCTTTCAGACATCTCTCTGGATCCGCCCCTTAATGCAGGACACTGTCTGCATTCATTTTCTTTTCTCCTAATCTATGTATGCTTGGAGAAAGCCTAAAAAAGACAGTGGAAACCATGATTTTCTAAGCAGATTCCATATTAGGCAAATTTGCAGGCTTAATGCTTTTGCTCTGACATCTCCTTCTCCTGGTGAGAAGGGAGGGGAGAGTTCAAAGGGGTGGGGTTCGTTAACATACTGTAGGCCTAGTTTAGTATTAATAATAGGCCCATCTTATACACTGTTGTGTTATGTTAATTCCATATTTAAAGTGCCTTGGTAGGTCTGTGTGATTGTGACATACTCTCGTGTAGGCTTAGCCCTGTAAGTAAATTTGTTGACAACTTTCAGTCTGTTCTTATTCTCTCTAGGCCTAGCCAATTGTCTAAGCTAAGTCTAAACTAGGCCAAAACACCGGCATATTAAGGCGGACACCCTACATGCTTTCGCGTGCAATTCATCGTACACATGGGCTTAGCACAGATGACATTTTACAGGACAAAGAGCTCAAAATATCTGCACGTTGCACTAGGAAAAGGAATATACTATCCATTAAATTAAAACATCATTGTACAAAAATCATTAATACCCATGTGGTAAAAAATTACGGTAAGATTTAGCAGTACCTCCTCCACTACTGGGTCGTCTTCCTCCATGACTGATGAGAGGAAAGCCTGCCTGGTAAATATTTCATGAGTGAGGGCGCAAGCTTAAAAAAATCTAAGTCTGTGCTGAGCGCTAGCAATATCATCAGTCAGTCAGTCAGTACCAGAAACACAGTGTGAGAAGAAATAGGCATGGCCTGTGCTGAAAGTACACTTCCGGGTTAATTTATTGTTTACATTACAGATAAAAGCCGAGCACAGAGCGATAAGTGAGAGCTTGAGCGGCCAAAAGCAACATTTTAGCTGGGCGTTTTGAAACACTTGGTCGTTTTCAGCTGACTTTTTAATGCTGAGTGCAGCATAGGACTTTGGAAACATGTTGCTATCAGTCGAAATAGTTTTTGGTGAACAGAAACTGAGAGAATTCGCCCTGCACGAAGCTAATCCCGTTTGCACTGTCTACGAGCTTTTTAAGTCTATTGTCACTGGGCAAAATTCGTCGGCAGAAACCTTTGTCTTACCGCCTGAACTAAGACATTTACCCGTCGTCGCCGCCGTCGGAAACTCGATGGAAGTTTCCGCTTTCCAAAATTTGCCATTACATAGCTTGATAGGTGATGTGTCCGAATTTGGCAAGTACTTTCGTTTTTCTGTCAAAGCTATTTCGCAGTCCCCGCAGCCGTCAACTGTTGACATTTTTGACTGTATAATAAATGACTGCCATAACATGAAAGATGTTCGGCGGGCGGCGGAACGGAGTCCGGCGTTTCGGGAAGCGATTCAACACGTCTTAAACGATGCAGGTAGGCGAGAAAAAAGACATGAAAGAGAACACCCTTCTGTCCGCCTCCTGTCAAGTGCTTGTAGCACACCAAGGTTGCAGTATGAGGTAGTGGAACCTACAATGCCCACACCAATACCGATGCAACAAGAAGAGCCCAAGACCCCTCCAACAGCACCTCAATCTACAGCAGATATTGACATAGACCGTGAACGGGATCGTGAGCGCGAAATGCCAGTCGTCACTGCTGGCAATGGATCTGAGGACGGTGTACAGAGTAGTAACGGTGCAATAAATTTGATAACTATGAACCATTATATTGAGGCATACAATAATGCCAACTCTCCCCCTAATATGCCAAAGATTGCTGTGCATGGAATGCCCTTTAACCCATCCGCACAAACGTGTAAAACAGTACAGCGTGTTGTGAAATGCGTAGAATGTGGGAAACCTCGCTGCCTCTATGCGCAAAAGAAAGTAACTGATGAACAGAAAGTTCAACTGGAAGAAGCGCTGGATGGATTGCAGTATACATGTGGATCAAGTCTGCATGATTTTGCAGATGTGGACGATGATAATCATATTTTTAGTCGAGTGTATGTCAGAAAGAACTTAATGTGCGAGGATCCAGTTGAGGTTCCGTACTATGTTAGTGGTCTCTTCCCTGAAGTTTGTCTTCACTGCGTTGCGACGGAGGACCTGGTTCATGACGAAGGCGAGACTGAATTGCATCCTGTTTGTAGGAAGTGTTACACTGATCCAAACAAAAAGAAAGTTCCGGTAATGCGGTGGAAGCGCCGACGATCTGGACATGAAGAGCCGTACTTCAGCATGATGATGCCCGGCATCAACCCCAGTTTGGCACTAGGATTTCGACCACCTCCCGAGTTTTTGACCGAGTTCAAGCAGATACCAATTGCCATATCGCAGATGCATTAATAGGTGGGTGTGCCGGTATGGTCTCAAACTTTGCCATATTACAGCAGCCATTCCAAGGCAAAACAATGCAACTTTATCAACATTTTTATGAATTGGTAAAGAGAAATGGGGTTGATGAGTGGAATGCATCGAGCTTTGAAAAATCCATTTTGGAGGATAATCTATGAATTTGAAATTATTAGGCTAGATATGGCTTTAAACAAACAAAGTCTATTAGATCCCAATACCTGTCTCTTATACACATCTAGATGTGTATAAGAGACAGCCCCATGACTATTCCAATTTAATTGCATTATAGATTGTTTGTTTAGAGTGAATTACTACTAAAAATCAATAGATTGTTTTAGAGTGAATTGCTACTAAAATCAGGCAATGCTGTTTCATTTTAAACATACAATCCATGACCCACATATTAATATGGAGCTGTAAAATCACTTGTGACATTCTTTTATAACAGCATGCCAAAACTGGGCAAAATCGAGTACCCATTCAATTAGGGAGACATTTATTATACAAAAAAAAAACGTAGTGCAACTCATAAAATTGTACATTTTTATCTTTTTTTATATCATGTTGTTATTTTATAATCTTTTTTATTTTACTCATTCCAAAATCCTCCATTATTAATTTGATGACTTTTTCTGGACTCCTTTTTTGTGAATAGTGTTCATTGTTATGTACTGATACCAAACATGGTGGAGAATTGGTGATGAGAAAGTTAACATGTTACTTGAATGTTAAATTTTAACCCAAAGACAAAAACATATCTGATAATAATTTTAATATGTAGATAGGCCAAGGGAAGAAAGCAACTTGTGCTGTGTGCTATTTATTTGGTTAATTATAAACAAAAATTAATTAAAGTAATGTCTATAATTATTGTAGTTTTATAGATAGATAGAGGACTGTTTTGTCTTCTGGTACTGTACTGTATACAGAATTTAATGCTAATGTGATTTATTATAGTAAAAAATTGATAAAATATTTTAAAAAAATGAGGGATTTGTTTACATGATGTAGAAAATTAGTTTATTAGTTTATATGATGTAAGATTTTGTATTACCCTCATCTACTAAACTGATTTTCTTAGATGTGTGCAATAGGATTCGATAAAGTGAAGGGTTGATCTTTTTGTAACTTAACTATGTTTTTTCCCCCTTTCAGGAATAAAAATATGACATTTGACAAATTTATATTTTTCACAAAAAATGATTGCTTAAATTTTGTTTGTAATTTTATCCTCTGAATTCGGTTACAAAAAAAAAATCAGTATTTTGAATTTTGACAAAAACATTGTGGAATTCAATGAATAATATTTATTATATCATGAATTTGTAAACAGAACAGTGTCTTAATTTTGCTCACAATAAAAAAAAAATGGTGGAAATTGTCTGTTGAATGCAAAATCTTACAATTCTATTCTAATGAAATGAGAATTTAGGTTATTGGACTATCGGTTGAAACAAAATCCTGCACATTAGATTATCAGAAAAATGCTGATTCTATTTAGCGGATAATTTTTCTGGCCAGTATTTACACATTTCATATCAGGTTTATTTTTTTCATCAGGGTACAGTATTCATAATGTAGCTATTATGTTACCATTTTTATTTGCTATTCCAAGTTTTATTCCCAACATTTCTGTCTGCTAAAAATATTGAGGTATTCATTTATGAATGATCGTGTCGCACATCAAACAATATTGCAATATGTGTTTCTGAAACTTGATGCCCGCACGAACTCCTTTTACTCCTGCATCCATTGGCAAACGTGAAAAAATCAATTATATCTACATTAGAAGTGCTTCAAAGGACAGTAATGCTAGGACTGGTGTTACCCGGTGTTACATCATTATATTCGTAATGATTTTTTAGCGTACTTGCTTCCTTTTTTTCTCTGGCAAATATTGAACAAGTGCATTTGACGTAGCTGGGTTGGTCCTTGGTCGGTGCTCGTTCATCCAATTATTGAATGAAGCATCCCAATATAGGTAGAATTCTTTGTAGGATCATTAATTATTGATCAGAAATCTAATTTATGCAGTAAGATGCGGAGACGGTGAGTTCACCCGTTCCGCAATCCTTTTGTAGATCCGAAAGACGTAATTTATTTTAATAATTCTTGATTGCGAATTAATGAAAGGTAGCTGTAAGCAAGTGACTACAGTTTTTACTTCATGAATCGGTTCAAGTGAAATGTGATTTCTACTAACTTCCATCATCAATACCAAATCTTTTTTAATATTGTTTGTCTGGTGCGATATTATATGACAATTTTTTTTAAGTCATACATAGTTTTTCAACAGCTAGGATTTTATATATCCATAAGACTACTGTATACAAGTAGTTATTTGATTAGAGGGAAATAAGACACAAAGTACGCTTGTAAACACAATTATTGAGCACTGTTTCTAACCAGCTGCTAGTGTTCTGTATGGATATTTCAAGAGTTTCATGTTCCACTCTTAATGAGAAATAATTTATAGCCAAAAAATACTGTATACAACACTTCAAATTATCAAATGCTTTAGAACGTTCTCAAACAAATTTCTCCATGATAAAGAAAACGTAATGTTTTAGGCCACTTCAATTAAGTGTTCTGTTGAAGGTTTAATCGGCGTTTCAAATCCAATTTCTATCAATTTTGAAATAAAATTATAAAATTATAAAATTATGCGGCTTCGAGATTTGATGTTGTGGAGGGTAACTCAACCTATATATAAACAGGCTATTAATCATGAAGGTATGTTCATTAAGTCCATGACTATTATCAAACAAAAATCCTTCACACTCTATTTTTCATGGCCGCATTATTTTCTTGTCTGATGAGTTTTTTGATTAATTATTTACTTGTCAGCATTTCGTAAGGGTGGTCCAATTAGTTTACTTCAACGTATGACACCCTCTTGGGAAAGCGTATCAAGAAGATCTGTTATATTTGCCATATATCCATATTATTAAGTAAGCACATGAAGAATTTTCATCATTTTCTCTGATGGAATTAAACATACAGTAATCTAAACAAATTCATGTCAATGATTTACTATTGCACTCTATGATAATACTTTTTTGCTGTGTGAATTGACTAATCAAATGAAACTTGGAATAAATATCAGATTTTGAACAAATACAGTATCTGAAACAGAGAAATTATTTTACCTTTGATATGATAAATATTGATTTTTTTTCTTGACAGCTCTGCTTCCAAAAAGATATATGATTTTATAATTAATTTAATTAATGTAAAAACAGCTTTAAAGATCTTAAATAAAAATACCTGTAAATATATCCATCTCCCATAGTGACTATCATTTATATATCTTCCTCGGTCAATACTATTAAAAAATAACTGTAGAAACAAAATATTGAAATATTTTGTCAGTTTTATCTGTCTTATGTTAGTAATGAATCTAGTTACAATTTATGCTTTGATATCACTTAGTGTAAGTATTAAGATCATTAAATATTCTACTAGTAATCTCTACTAAATTGCTTTTAAATTCAATGTAATGATGTTCTAAACTGCACAGAGTTACCACACAAAATCACCACAATGCAACAGTATCCAGGTTTTCCGTAGAAAATATTCACCTATAAGAGAAAAAAATTTAATTACCGATAACTTATCAACATTTTTATGAATTGGTAAAGAGAAATGGGGTTGATGAGTGGAATGCATCGAGCTTTGAAAAATCCATTTTGGAGGATAATCTATGAATTTGAAATTATTAGGCTAGATATGGCTTTAAACAAACAAAGTCTATTAGATCCCAATACAGGTTGAAAATTATCCAGAATTCTCCATTTTCTCATTAATTTTTCAAATTCTCGGTGAGGCTATAGGGAAATGTATAATTTTAATTTGGAAAAATAAATTCTACATAATAAAATTAATGGCTGTATTAATAAACCTGCTTTATATATCGATGAACTTTTATTATCAGATTATGGACAATTACTTTATATAGCTCTGCCAAAAATAAATTGTATTTTACTATGGAAATGTTTGGTTTTCTATGTGTTTTCTTAGTATTTTTTTTATGCATCAATGGAGATTTATTTTTCCTTTTTGTGAGGACCTGTTTTTTTTTGTGATGGTTCATGTGGATAAGGTTTCACTTAGTACAATTGATGTAAATTTACTATTCAATATTAACCTGCTGTTGTTTGTCAATTCTCTTTTGATATTTAGTCAAGCTCCCAAAATAAAATTCAGAGACTGTTGTGATGTTCGAGTAAAAACTCCATGTACAGTACAATATTCCACTTTACTGACTCGGTGACAAGCAAAATGTTCTTACCTAAACACTTAGTTATCAGTAGATATTTTTAAGCTAAATCTGACATTTACTTCAGTACTATTATATCCATTTGAAACTTAAAACTTATATATATATACATATATATATATACATATATATATACTATGTATATGTGTGTATAGGGTATA
>NW_022743371.1:494072-525334 GCF_011630105.1 Anneissia japonica | reverse complement strand
TATATATATATATATATATATATATTTATATTTATACATATTTATATATATACATAATATGCAGTAATATCTAAAACATATCTCTGAAAATATATTGAAGATCCAGATTTTTATTATTACAATAAAAATCAATTTTAATAATTATATGTCTTTTTCTCCAGAATTTCATGAAGGTTTGGAGACAAAATTCATATTTTTATTGAAATTTCAATAACAAAAATTGCGGATATTTTTACTAGACATTAATTGTTTGCCTACAAAAGGACTCTGACAGTTTTAGTTTTCCCATCAACTTTGTCTCTCAACACTCATTCTGTTATTATAAAACTAAACTATTATACACGCTTCTGTTTTTGAATTCTTGTTATTTTCTTTAATCACTCGCCAACTGTCTATGCTAACGTTTGATATAAAGAGATAAAATTCTCACACGATTGTTAGTCACACAGACATATCTGGGCTGTTTATATTACAATTATTTCACCGCTTCAGAAACGGCATTAATTGATTGGACCTACCCGAGCGAACTCGATGCCCACCCGAGCTGAAGAAAATGAAAACAACTGAAATAATGTTTTTTTCTTCTTTTTATTCATCAGATATATTAAACATATATATGGAATATACAATAACAAGCTTCGATAACGCTAGTTTGCCCACGTGTATGGGAAAGTTTTTTGCATGTTATCTTCGGGTATCACTCTGTCAACTTTAGACTCATTTGCATATTCGGTTGCCAAATATGATAAGTCCCTTCTTGATTTGATTTTCGCTTGATAATACATTGAGTATATTATACCACGATTGTACATGCGGTGTGCTATTTATGAGTTAAGTTTGTGTAATACATTTTTTTCAACTCATATTTATATACAAAGTATTTATTTGCAATTATTGAAGTGATAGCTTTTTAACCTACTTTTTTTTAAATTAATATGACTAAATTAATATTTAAATTCAAGATAGAATTATAACTGTTAAAATTACCAAGAGTGATTTATGATATATTTAAAATGATATATTATTTTAATAACATATAGAAAATGAAATTATTAAATCCATGTTTTCTTTTAAATTAAAGACAAAGACTAATTCATCGCTAAATGTTAATTTATGGTATCCTAAAAAATCTTTTTTTTTACAAGTTTTCTAAAAATAATATATAACAAATTGATATACAATACAATATCTCAAATTATACTCTAGCAAACAGTTAATAATACCACTTAAAAACGGTGATTGACGTTTATTACTAAATCCACCTTTCTTTGTTTCGATGGTAAGACGAACATTAAAATTTAAACAGACTGGCAAGAGAAAAAATACTGGATGTTAAAATTACCTAGCTAACAACGCGGCCCTAGTGTAAATTGATATAGTGGCGGAGCTGTACGGTTTGTTTACATTGTTATAATGAAGAAACGCCAGAACGTTTCGAACTGAGTTCGCTTCTCGCTCGCTCACTACCGTATCTAGAGGCTTGGAATTAATCCGTTTCTAGCTCGGTCCCGCGACCAATTTCCTGGTATAAACAACTGCCCAGCTTCTTCTTAATTACATTCTCAAGCTCATTTCGGCAAGCATAAATTATCAACTGCAAGCGGACACATAATTTCTTTTGTGTTTGCCTGTTGTATCTTTGTGCGTTGGTGGTTTTTATGCAAATTATTACTTTTGAAAATCTGATTGACCGTCTTATCCACTAATTGCGTTTCAGATTAATTAAAAACGTTAATTCCTACGCGTACTCTCTGTGTGAAAGTTCATTCAATTAAAGCGATCAATATCGCGTGACATAGAACAACACCACCGTACTGATTTATTGGAAGTATTACATAAAATCTGCTCAAATACATTTTTCGATATTTTACAGAGATTCGTCAGTGTAGAAACCGATCAAATTAGAAAAGAGTATTTTTCATCTAAGCGCATTGCGTTTCTCTGTGTGTAGTATCATATTAAAAGTGCATTTCTGGGTCACGTGTGCAGGCCTACGCGAGAACAGTGTTTGTGTTAGGCCTATGCCTAACACATTATTAAAAAGAGGATCGTGAACCATTCCGAATGTGATAAGACTATCGATTGAGAAAAAGAAATTAAACGAAAACGTGACATTGAAAGCTATGATAAGAAAAACTAATGCTAAGACAAAACGTGGGAAAAAATCATCTGGAATGAAACACAATTCATAGTTTAAAACTTCAAATGATAAGGAAACGTTTACATTTTTCAGTTTTGTTTACTTTAGCTCAGGCGCGATGATAAATATTTATTGTTTACGATGTCGTTTATAAAATAATTATCATTTTGCGTGTTATGTTAAGGGAGCCTATATGAATATCATTTTGCTAGAAATAAATCGGATGGCCTCGTGCCAGTGTCAAAAAGGCCGTGTTTTATGGATGTTCTAAATAGGCCTATGTAACAATAATTTGGTTACATCAATTTGTATACAACAACCGCTGTATAAAATAATCGGGCGTTATTCGCGCCGGAAATAAGTAGCAAATTGAGTGTTTTATTTATTTAATAAATTTAGTTTTGTTCTATGAACGTGTGCTTAATTCAGACAAAATAAAAACAGACTCTTCTTAAACAATCAATCAAAGTCGTTGCGTACAATGTGTTAACAACATTGACTTTTTATCATCTGCTATGGACACATAGTTGGCGCTGAAAAGAAAAATTAACGCAATAAATACATAAGATAAATTCTAAATGTTCATTTGTGACGTGTGCAAGTCTATGAATACTGTGATAGCGTTTATTAGTTGTACATGCATGCTATACCACCCATTTTTATATTTAGCTTCCTCGTTCTATAGAATCTTGGAGTCATGCACAGGTCCTACCTCTGGTGATTTTGATGTTTCATTTTTTTTTCTTTGAACAATCGGAAAATCATGACTGTTTATGATACTTAGTAGTGTATTGTTGGTATTACTTTTGATAACCTAGTTGTAAGCCTGCCATTAATGTGAAGTATGTGCAGTGGGTGATTTGCGTGCACACGTTCCTACCTATACAACGTAAATCCCACAAAAGAGAAAATACCGCAAGATTTATATTGCGGGGAATCCCGTCGACTTCACCCTTTTCCTGTTAAATATAGGATTAGCTATAATCTTGGAACATGCACGATCAATGTAACAATACCAGCGTGTTATTTTCTTTCTTTTTGTTCTACAGTATTTATATTGTTTTGTGTTCTAAGGTTAGGCTAGTGAATTTTAATATACTTTATTAATGCTCGCCTTTGTTAGTAATGTTATACCTGATAGGCTACATAGAGATTTCATTTTTACGCGCTGTTCAAGTATTTTTTTTTCCAAGTGTGGTTTCTTAATATAAAATTATGCCATCAATGTCGGATAAATTCATGTGGAATTTTAACTCGTCTTAACGCGTTTTCGTTTATGAGAATCGGTCTCGCCGTCATCTAAGGGTTATAAATTTCTTTGACGTTTTTTCACAGCATTAATGACATCTAGATCGACTTTATACAATTCAAAGAAAGAAAAAATGAGTTACATCAATAAGACATACAAGCTCCTCTTGCGACCACTTAAATGCTTTGAGCCGGAAGCCATTTTGGAATAACTAGAAAAAACAGATAAGAATCTTAATATCAGCTTGTAATAGAGTATTTATATGATTCCATTTAAATACAGGGAAAATGACCCGCTTTCGTTTTTTATATAAGAACCATTTTGTTACAGATGGGACCTGTTTTCTTTAACTGTATGGCTGTTCCCGATAGCAGAGATTTGCCTAATCGCTATGATGTATTCCTCGACTGTGGTATTGCATTATTCACTTGCCTTCATCGCGTGACCTACATGCATGCAAATTAATAGGAGCCGCTTAATCATTTCTAGATTGAATAAAAATAGCAAGCGAATTATGAGTCAATTTTCTAGACGCGCGATTTTGTCTAAATTGGATTTGGGACTTGGGTAATAGGAGATGCGCAGCATGGCGTAGAAATTTTCATGGGCGGCTGTTCTTAATCCTGTGAATGCTGTGAATATCCGTGAAAAAAAATTCGGAAGGCAAAAAAAAAAAAATAACAGATTCCAATTCAAATATCGTCCTCTGGAATTTTCTTCAAGTCGCACACTGTCATGGTGATCCCTTAGTTGATCTTAGAGCTCAGGGCTAGTGCGCAGGCGTGAACCTTTTAAAAAAAATAGTGTAACCACCCTCCATAGACAACAATTACAATATACAGAATCTGTAACACGATAGTTTTACTCTTCTTTTTATTTCGTAGATTTTTCCCAAATTAGAGCCAGCTGTAATATCGGTTTAGAAAAACATGATAATGTTCGTTTTAGCACATTTCAATTCATTGATGTAATCTAAATCTTGCAACCTTTTAATTGAGATGCTGGTACATTAGAATACTTATTCGAGTGACGATTAAATTGATGTGTTTTGTGTAATGACGTGCCGCACAAAGCACTGGTCACTCAGTTAACACATATTATGTTAGTTTTTAATCTACTAGATAATGCCCTGTGTTTGTGATGGAGTTTTCATAAACACACAACGGTCATTAAAAACATGCGAATATAATCGCCTTCTTGAAATTAAATTTTAATACCTGTAAGTCCATTATCGGGTGTCAATACGGGTTTATATAACCTACCTGTGTAAAAATTGTACCGGTTGGAAAACCACTTATTGAGTTTACAATTATGAATGGTTTAATTGTAAACTGCACAGGGTATAGTTTTACGTTGACAAAATTGCTATCTTTACTTTTTTTATAATCCATTGTAGTATCCATTTATTTCTTAAAAGAAATACGTGTAAACTGGGTATTTGAGAAGAAAAAAAAATCTGGACTACTTCTACTGACGTCTTGGTGGGTTGGTAATTTTAAAACAAATTTAAAGAAATTGTTTTTAATTATGGAAATTGCTTTTAAGCTTGCAAAAGAAATGAATCTTTTCCAAGTTGAAATTGAGAAATGTGATTTTACAACCTCTTACCGACAATATTTTTGAATGACATTTACTAAATCGTTATGAAGTAGTAGTAACAGTATTGTATAAAATACTGGGGAAAAGGTGTTTGCAAGATGTGATGTCGCCATCTATAGCTTACCAGTCACGTATAAGTAATACCTCTTTAAAAACACGCTAGTTTCGGTTACATTTTCTTGTGATAAGTTAATTTTATTTTTTAAGACGTGTAACGTAATTTGTGATGATCAAGTTAGGAGCTCATTTTTTTCTTCTAACAATAATCCATTGTTAATTTATTAATATGTACTTGATAAACAAATTCATATGTACAGGCTGTTGTAATATTGATCAATGGATTTTATTTCATTGATTATTGTATTAAGGTCTATTGATCGATCGAGTGTATTTCATACAGATCAATCGATTATTTGATTAATCAATCATATTTTTTATCGATTTTATTTCTTATTTATCGATCGTAAATTGGTTAATTATTAATTGATTTGTGTTTTTATAGAGATATTTTGAATAATGTAGAACAGTGTATATGTAATGTATAGGCCTGATGTTTATTTATACCCTCAGTTTATGTTATTATTGTTGTATTAAATAACTGTGCTTCCTCTGCACACTTTTTCTATAGGTATTTGATGTCATCGTATCATAATATAGTTTTTTAATATATATATGAACTTTTAGAGTTAGATCTATTATATATGTTGTGAAGTATTATGGAAAAGGGATGGTCTTCGCTAGATTAGTTTTAATTGAATAAGCGCTGTGACGTTTGATAATAATGATTTTGTAATTAATCTGTAGATAAGAAATCATTGAAGTGTTAAAATTGTTTTAAGTGATGTTTTTTATACTTTTTAATTACTGCAGTAGTTAAATTAACTGGTTGTTGATAAGTATCATGACACTTCTGCTGCGTTGGCTGTCGTATTCAGGACCAGGATCAATGGATAAGGTGTTTCTCGTCTGTCGACGAATGTGAACCAGCTCCATTCTGATTGGTGAATGAATTGACGCCTTACTACGAACGAGTCCTTTGAAATCGTTTGTGGTACTTTCCCAGTATTACTTGGCTCTTCCTATATTCACCCTTTCTATTGAAACTCGCCTAACTTGAGTTTCAAATGCAGTTTCAATTGCTAACTGAAACCTTTCTTTTCTAAGACAGCCTACCAAGCATCAATAAAAAAAAATAACCTTAAATCGGTAGATGCAGTGGGTAATTATCACGTGACAATGCAAGCAGACAATCACTGAAAACGATCGAGACATTGTGAAAGTGTGTATTATATTATGTTATTGCACTTTTGAAATTGATTCATAAATTATGTCTGCATTCTCTTTACTAATCATTCTCGATTATTTCAATCAGTCCAATTGTGTTTTGTAGTAAGTACAAACTTCAGGCATTAATTTCGGAGCCTGTTTTTGATGGTCATGATCGGATTTAATTGAGGTTGCTTAGTACTGAGACAGCAAAGTCGGGCACTCGCTCCCGTCCGTCGAACGACGAATCCAACTCCCCCTGTGAGCGCTAGGCGACGCCGTCTGACGATTATCAGTGGCAGTTTGAACGGAATCCGAAATGAAATCCGTTGTGCGCGCTGCGTTCTCCATAGCATCGCGTCGGCAGGCGACCGTCGAGCGTAGTGAGTGCTCGGCTACATCGTCTGCGTCTTCGTCTGCCTTCTTTTTGTTTAAATATGTACCAAAGCCGTGTGTATTGGAGTGTGATAGAGCACTTAATAATCTTAACTTGAGTCAAGCTAAACTACCAAAGTCGTCAGAATGCGAATTAGCTTTAAATAAAGATTATGTGGCGAATCGGTTGAATTGTAGGGTAAAGATCAACCGTTCGATTCATGTATTTTGTCGTTGATTCGAATTAAACATACGAACTAATTACAGAAATGTTTGCCTCTGTCTTTCTTGAATGTACTCTCCTCTAACAAGATAGGCCTATAATTAATCTTAGAAATGTTGAGTGGGGTTTTTTTTTTTTAATTATTATTATTATTTTTAATACAATGCGTTTTGTGGTAAAATTATTTCCAAAATATTAAAAGGGTTGGGGTAATAATGAAGACCATTCCAGAGCTAAACTATCCCGAACTCATTAGGCCTAATATCCATAAGCTTTCGGAAAAACAGACTAATCTTAGATTTTTTTTTTTGAAATGTTTAATACAATGCATTTACTATGGTACAAGTTCTTTATTCAGGCGATTGACTTTTTCAATAAATGATCGTGCAGTACGTCGCTGGATCCATCTTCCAATAATCATTGTTAACATATAATTAGAATAAATGCATATTTATAAGCTGGGAGAGACCTTCAATAAACGTAGTAAGTTCATAGTAGAAGTTGACGTACGTTGGGATCTTCATTCGTTGCTTCTCTTTTTTGTATATATACACGAATAGTAAGAAACTACTATGCGTTGTTGGGTGTAGGGTAAAAATTAAGCGTTCCCCATCCCCCCACACACATTACTAAGCGTCATTTTCATTTAAAGCTCTGTCCAGTCTCAAATTTTATTAAACAAAACCATGTGTCATGCCTAAATATGGTCATGATGACATCACATCATGACCATATATAGGCACATCGTGACTATAGACCTATATGATCATACAACAGTTTTTTGTCAATTAAATTTGAATCTGGATGTGTAGTGTTTAAATTAAAAGCACTGCAAACGCCTAATTTAATTTCATCAAATTAATCCAAATTATATAAAGGCTATTTTTTGTAAACACGAAGACAATCAACAATTTTCTTTTCGCAAACAATTATGAAACGTCCTTTAGTTAGGCTATCGATCGGATAATTCATCTGATGCTACGAGATCGAAGTCCAATCTACGTATTTATTTGCATAATTTAGTTCATGTGAGTTTTATTTCTGGCAAACCATATCTTTATTTGAAGAGATATGTTGACAAGGGAGATACGAACGCAATTAAAATTAAACACAATTGAAAGATAGCCAGTGATAAACAAACAGTGACGAGAGCATATGAATGATAGAGAAACAAGTCTAGAAGCCGAACGTATGGTGCTTGTATCTGCTATGGTCAGGACCGGACTTATACGATTGCCAGTCCCAATAGAGCACTTTCCATCCAATTTTAACGCTCGGAATTTTTAGATCTCGTATAAAACGGTCTCTTGAGACGAGAGAGACAGGCCCCGCACTCTATTTCTTGAGACCAATTTACTAAGAGAATCTCTTTTTAGCTTGTCAAGCATCTATGTGTTTGTTAATTTGATATCAGTATTCAGTGTAGATACATTTAATAGTGATGTTAAAAAGCTTGTAATGTTTAACGAATTAACGAATAAGATCTAGTACGTGTTTTTCAAATATAAACAACTAAAAGATGATACATACACAATGATTATTTGTGTAATTATTAAATAACATGTTTGCAGCCGATGGAAAGTAAAGCTTTGTTTTTTCACTAATACACAACTCAACAATTTACATGCTGTCTTTCATCCTGGCCGTGATAAAAGAGAAAAGAAAATAATAAATCAAATTTACGAAACATACAATATAAAGGAAAAGCTTAATACAGTATAATTATTTTACACTACAACTTTTTGTCATTATCATTTATTTATTTATTCACATTTCTGCATTATGCATCATTACAAACAGGCCCGTAGTCAGGGGTGGAGGGGGGGGGGGTGGAAGTGTTATGCTTCGGGTGAGCCCCCTTTTCTATCAACCCCTTTTCTGTCGAACCCATTACCATCGATTTTGCCAAACGAGACCTCCAAAGCAATTAATGCACTGCAGACCCACCTAGACTTAGACGGAATGTTTTTCTTCAGACCTTTTTTAAACATAACTGCATTTATAGCGTTATTTAGAACCATAAAATACAAAAATCCTCTGGCTTTTGGGGGTTTCGCCGACCCTGCCATGGTTTCGAACCTGGACCCCACGCCCAGAGAACCCCCCCCCCCTTTGGAAAAACGTAGGCCTGGGCAAGGAAAGACAAAACAGGTGCTAGTTGGTCAACCAAGAACAGTAGGGCCTAGAGAAATAAAGAGAACAATTATCTCAACAGAAACATCTACAAGAAAGTGACCATGCAACTACAAACATTTTCAATTACAAACATTTTCAACACCAAAGTTATTAAAGAAATATTTATTGAAATAATGTAGAAGTTTAATTTTAAACAAACTAACAGATACATTAAAATTACGAATTTATCATTTATCATTGTTGTTACTATTTTTAGTTGTTGTTGCTGCTGTTGTCTTTGTCGTATTTTTGTCATTATCGTTAGTCCCATTATACTCATAGTAGTAGGAATATTATAATTATTAATTAGTAGTGGCTTAGTTATTATTATTAATTAGGCCTAATTAACTATTAGTACTATTGCCATTACTAAATTCAACGTTACATAATGCATAACACCATATAAAATATATTTTGACCCATATTTATGTTTTTAGATTAGAATCCAGATATAAGTTGGTTAGTCCATTGTCACTGATACAATTTAAACGGAAAGTGTTTAATAAAAATCGGATTCATTTATTTAAATAAAACGATATTTTTAGTAAGATTATTCACTTCTTTATATTGACAACAAAAGTCACGTGTCCTATCGCTGTGGTGTAAGTCACCAAAACAACTCGACACCATTTTAAACTTTAAAGCTCGACCGATAACGAAAAGATAAAGAAAGCGACAGGTCTAAAATACACGAAATTGAATATTCTATACTACGGCTCACACTGCGGCTTATAGAAAATGATTGAATATTTTGTTTGTATTTGAAATATGAAATAATTAAGAAATCAATTTAAACGTTAATTCTACTACGGTATACGACCTGGCTGCATAAAAATCAAATCAAAGGGTTTTTTTTGTAAATATAAAACTGAGGTTAGAAATATCTGTGACACTGAATCGAAAAGAATTTAAGGTAATGCACAAAAGATGAATAGAGATTAATCATAAGATTAAATATGGACATATCTGTATTATAATATAACAGTGTGTGAAAAATTAAATTAAGCAAAGAAAAAAATCAGTAGTCGGTTAAACGTACAATGCTGATTACGCTTCCTTTGTTCGTTTTTCTTCTCTTTTTTTTATCTCCTGTTCATTTTACCATTGTTCATCTTTTTTCTCTTGCTTTCTTATATAATTATATGCTTCTGATTCTTTCTCTCTTTCGCTTCTTCCCAGGGGTGGCGTCAGTGGGGCCCGGGGTCATGGCCCTCGTCGGGAAGAGCTGCCCCTGGTTGGGGAAACTACAATTCGAAAGGAAAAAAAAATTATATGTATCTTCTACATAGGCTATTCTATAGTAGACTCTACCTATAAGTCGATTAAATAAGCCATTGAAATGCCTAAGTTGTCTTTGTTTTGGGACTTATCCGGCCTCCCCACCACACCTTCATGGAACACTCTTCGAGGACATTGCCCCGTCCCACCCCCACTGGGCAAATCCTGGCGCCACCCTAGCTCCGTCTTTGGGCCTTCGTCGCCTTATGCCTTCTCTTCGTTTTTATTTCTGCTTTTTCGTCTTCAATTATTCTTTATATCTTTCTCCCCTCGTTTTATCGTGTTCATTTGTCTTCTTCGTCTTTCTGCTCCATATTTGTATCCTTATTTTCTTTCAGGAAAGAACTTCATTTTAAAAGACCTTGTCTTCCAATGACTCATCACAAAAAAAAACTGTATATTGCCCAAGTTATGGACTCCAAATATTGAAAATATAGGATCAACACATTTACTAATGCAACTTAATTTGTTATTGGCCTATCAACTTTGAAATACACTAACCTAAAGGCCAACTCAGACAGCGTCGGCCGACGCAGCCCGACGCGATTTGTTGTCGCGTCGGGTCTGTGTGAGTCGGGGGCAGTCGCGTCGTAGAATATTAAACATGTTTAATATTTCTCACGACTGCTCAAGACTGTCCCCGACGATAAATCGGGTCGGGCTGCGTCGGCCGACGCTGTCTGAGTTGGCCTTAGAAGACAAAGATAAAGAAGATGCCTGGAAATTGTTGAAATAAACTTCATAATTAAATGACCAGGTTTTAGCGCAAAGCATTGTATACAACTAGAGTACATGATGAATTTTACTATTAAAGGATGTAATTTTCGGCCATCTAGAGGTACTATTTCCATATATTTTCAAAAGCTGAGTGTGGACTTACATCTGTTCCCTTCCCACCCCAACCTTTCAAACCGATATGAGCCCTTGAAATTTTTGCATAGTTAATTATCTAATTTGTTGATAAAAGATAAAAAATGTAAAAAACTATCATCTAATTTGTTGGGGAAAATGAAAAACACCAAAAAGAACTTATGCCTAGATGCATGGCAACATTGCTATACATCATCCGGATAAATAGTAGGCCTACATTTTGTTTTCACAATTTATAAATACCATGTGCATACAATCATAAAAATTTGAGTAAAGACAAAATGTTTGTGCCGATTTCCGTCCAGACGCGTGCACTGCTCTGGAAGAAATATATCATAGCACCATTCTTTTAAATGTCTTACCATTTTTGGCATATTTTGAGTTCATATTTATATCCATTAAAATATCGTTAAAAAATAATTTTTGGCATATTTTGAGTTCATATTTATATCCATTAAAATATCGTAAAAAATAATTTTATAATAACACGAGTCTACAAAATATTGGACGAGGACACTACACATTACAAAAGCAACACATGTGAGAATTCATTGTTCAAATTACGTTAGTACAGCGAAAGGAGCAGCGGAGTATTCAGTATGTAGTAGGTAAGTGGAACGTACCACTTTAGTGAGTGCGGCTGATAAAAAAACACGTAGGCCTATATTCACTAAATTTAATGGAATAAAATAAAATATGAAAAAGTGACCATGTTAGTCACTAAAATAAGTCGGTATCCCGTGACGGATAAAAAGGAATGTCTACATCCATCACAACAGTTTAGCATGTACTGTTTAATCCATTTTTACTACATTCTATATCAGCCTACTGAATAAACTTTAAACAAAATTATTATTGGCTCATGATTTTCTTTATTTAACTTTATTTAAAAGGTAATTTGATTTCATTTGCCAAGGTTTTTAAATTGTAGTTAAAGACGTAACAGTATTCAATATTATGCTTTAGAATATTGTGCTATACTTGCTATTCTAATACTTTTGGCCGCTGGGCTTCAAAGAATGATTATTTGTATAACTCCTGGGCGGATGCATAGGGGTGATGGTCGTTGACTTCTGGACCCCACTCCCACCATCCTTAACATATTAGAGTGCTTTTTAGCTTGCAAAAAAGTGTACGGATGTTGGGTGAATAGTCAGCAGCTTTTTTTCTTCTTAATGGGGTGGAGGGGGTGTCATTTATGAGATTTCAGGCTAAGATTATTGTTGGCTTTTAAGTCTCTCAAAAGATGGGAGGGTGACAAGGCAGAAAGACGGTTCCCCAAGTCATTAAAACTTTTGTTATTTATACAGGAGTTCCCTTCTTTCTGGGGGTGTCATTTATGAGATTTCAGGCTAAGATTATTGTTGGCTTTTAAGTCTCTCAAAAGATGGCAGGGTGACAAGGCAGAAAGACGGTTCCCCAAGTCATTAAAACTTATGTTATTTATACAGGAGTTCCCTTCTTTCTGCACCCCTCAAGTAAAATATCTGGACCCACCCCAGTACCTCACATCCTCGCGAAAGGCCGCCTAAGACGGCTTTTTCGCGAGTATATTGTAACGTAGTTAGATTTGGAGCTCGTACAGTACCGTACGGTAGCTTCCCTTTCCCCTAAGGGTCTCTTTATGTCTGAGCTACCCTGTAAACCGGTACCAGCTACTCTCGTCTGTCCACAACAGGGGATATGGACCTGTACACCGGGGTAGTCCCCCTCCCCCTATTCGTCTCGAAACATGTACCATGGGGAATTCTCCAGAATACAAAAAAACCGAATTGGGATTTACAGGCCAATACTGGTGGTTACTTATAAACGAGTCTCTTTCACCGTGATTGTTTTTTTTTTTATGTTCTTATTAGGTCCGTAATATCCACAATTCTTACTTTATGTCTATTTTAAACGAAATGAATCAATAATAAAATAAATAATTATATTTTTAAGTTATTTAACATCTAACAATAAGTACACACGTCAATCACACTAAGTGTCTAGCCGATTAATGCTCACTTGTCTCCTTACGAGGCTTGGGGGTGTTTTTTATTTTGTCATAAAATAATCTTCTGATTTTCATTGGACTCGATACGTGACTTTATTTTCATTAATTTCGTATGACAAACATACGCACAATATTGACTACAATAAATACATAACTGCAACTCAAGCAAAAGAAAAAAACCTTAAATAAGAACTAGTAGGCTTAATACTATAGGCCTATAGAGTAGACTAAAGAACATTAAGGTAGGTTTATGACGCATCATGTTGAAAAAACGACTGGAATTCGTAAAATCGCGAAAATAACAGGACGCAAAATATTTCAAATTGTGGGCTTGATGTGTAAAGTAAGTTTTTAGGTTACCTATGCATATTTTTTTAAAGTTTGTATAGGCCCCAAGTGTAATTCTCACAACTTATTCGTGCAATTTTCTTTTTAATCCAATTCAATGAAATCAATCTTTAACATTGTCATATCCATGTATTATGTAGAAAATAAGCCTTATTTGTAGGCCTATTGAACAGTGGAAACCAATTATCATGACGCACTGACATTTTGACGTAATAAATATCTGAATCTGAATCATCTAATAGGAAAAATGAATTGTCTTCTATCAATTTTCAAATATTTTCAACGAGGGAAAAATCAGAGGATTGCAACATTTTTAATTGTTTTACTTATAATTTATAATTATCGGTATATAGGCCTAATTGATTTTAACGAGTAACATCATTTCGTTGGAACAACCACATAATCAAATAATTACAAAACATAATCCATTGGAACAATATCAACGCTTATTTTAAAATGATAGCCTATAAATCGGAACATACAATAGAACTATACATTCAGATAACTATTCTGCAATCCAATCGTTTCATACTTTTAATTCAAAAACATGTCACGTGACCGATCTCTTCAGCCGTTTTTAATTCATCTTGGAAATATTCCCTCTCACCTAGCAAGTTTACAAAAACAAAAAAGGTCTTACGAAATAGTGTACAACAATCTTATATCTATCAAGATATTTTACAGTCATTCGATCTAATTGTGTGTCCTCGATCCTCGATCAGAATTGCATTGCATGTTATGTACTGCGCCATACAATCTTGCAGCTCATCGTAGGCCTACCATTAATAAAGGCTGACGGGTTTAAATGTGACGGAGAGAGGAAAGTGCCTTCGTCCTTGTATTGTACTTTTTATAAACTAATAATATAGGAAAGGAGATTATCGATAACTCGCATCGAATCCCAATACTGTATTTATTGAAATAAACACCTGCTTTGAATAAACGATCCCCTGGAAAAAAAAAACTCCTCCTCCCAGAGCCTCGAATAAACGCCTCCCTCGAATAAACGACCCGGGCGTTTATTTTTCCCTTGCATAAACGCCCCCTAAATGACTGTGAACACTGACAATGGAAGCAACATCATTCTCAACACATTTTATTAATGTTCTACTCCAGTAGAATTACATTTATTCTAACCTGGTTAGGTTCAATACGTCTTTTTGATGACAAAATAACATATTTTAGCGGTAATTATGTGTTGTAGATCCACATTTACTGTAAAATTAAGGGTAGCTTATTTGAGTATATCGTATCCATTTTACCCTATAAAAAATAAACGACTAGGACCCTCGAATAAACTCCCCTTTAAAAACCCTTCTCAATAATTAACGCCCTGGAACGTTTATTCGAATAAACACAGTAGTTTATTTGAATATCAATGGTAATTTGAATGGTTGGTAAAGCGGATTGGCGCAGCGTTATGTTTTTTATTCATCGAGGTCTGGGTATTCTCTCGCTGTCTATTTCGCTTGTGTCATCGAGCAAGGTAGGCCTACTTAATCTGCATCGTTTTTATTTCAAACCGGGAGTATAAAATGGGTACCTGATGAGGTTGTCTGATCCTGCACCGATAAGCATGTGCACCCAAATGACCAGTGAAAAAAAGCGCTTGGTAACCTTAAGGCCAACTCAGACAGCGTCGTACGACGCAGCCCGACGCGATTTGTTGTCGCGCCGGGTCTGTGTGAGTTAAACGCAGACGCGATGGTGTGCATGTTTAATATTTTTGCGTCGGCCGACGTTGTCTGATTTGGCCTTAAAGAAATGTCCTATTATATGGCTCACATAATATAACTATATAAAGTAAACGATCAACTAGTACGCTGCCATTCGCAGTGAGTGAGGTATTGTGTGTTGAAATATCGTTAACTTCAGCAATATCCAAAACTAACATTTTAATAATTATTTTATACAGGCCATATTTTGTAATTATAGGCGTAATTATAAAACCCACAAATTATTATGATAACTTAAAGTTAAATTTCATCAAAAGGGATCTCATATTTAAAGGCAGGCTACGGAAGGAAACAAAATGATACGTTTTTCAATATATTTTTTTTAGAATACAATAAAGGAGTTTGACGAAAAGCTCTGGAATAAAATCTGTATCTCACCGTTACCAAGTTTTTCGTCAAACACCCTTTTTGAGTCTTAAGGCCAACTCAGACAGCGTCGGCCAACGCAGCCCGACCCGATTTATCGTCGGGGACAGTCTTGAGCCGTCGTGAGAAATATTAAACACGTTTAATATTCTACGACGCGACTGCCCCCGACGCACACCATCGCGTCTGCGTTTAACTCACACACTCACGGGCTGCGTCGTACGACGCTGTCTGAGTTGACCTTTAGAAAAAATCAGTTGTACAACATAGGCCTATTAAAAATAAAAATCACCTGAGTCTGGCAATTGAACGGTAAACCCTTACCATCAATATTGCACCTTCTGTGGCACTAAAGCCGGGCATTCACTGCGTCGTACCACGGTCGTACGAACTTCGCCCGACGAATCCAACTCCGCTTTCTATGAGTGCTAGACGACGAGACGCCGTCTCTGCTGATTTTCGGTGTCGGAAAAGGCTCCCCGATTCGACCGACCAATCCGCTTCACCGAAACCTGTCGATAGCGATAGCGCGAGCGGTTGTATGGAAATCAAGCTTTACGTTAAAACACATTCCGTTCTCTGTTATGGCCACTATTCGCATGTGCGAAAGAGTGTGAAAGTCAGTTGGTTCCAATCGGATTCGAATTGCCAGTATCAGCAAGTCACAGTGGCATGGTAAGAGCGTCTGCATGTAGAAGGTCCCGCAAATAATTATAATGTTGTTTTTTTTTTTTGTTTTTTTTTGCCTTTAAAGTTAGACTACGGAGGAAAAACTGATTTTTCTAAGACAGAAAAAAGTTGTTTGACGAAAAACCTGGGAACGTTGAATGAGATACGGATTTTTGTTTTGAAACTGGCGGAAAAAGGTGTAAAGAAGGGCGGTTACGTCCTCCCCCCCCCCCCCAATTTTAAATATTAAAACATCTGTATCCCATTCACCGTTCCCAATTTTTCATCAAACAACTTTTTTCTACAACATATCTAAAAAAAAGTTTTTTTTTTTTTTTTGCTTTTGTTTCTCATGGTCGTTTTTTACTTACATACTTAGACCCTATTATATCAACAGAAGAAACATAGTATGTATCCGTTTTATTCCTTAAGAAGTTAATAGACGTATTAGTGTAGATATTCGGAGGAATAACAGTGAACAGTGGGAACAAACATTCGCCAATATCAATCCAACCAGATCCGTCCAAGTTTCCCGCATTCTTATGAAGGTGTTAATCTTTGATCAATGGATTTAATAAAATGTCAATATAAAGATACGAGGCACTATTGGTATCAGCTCGTATTAGTCCTTAATCCTTATTGGAATCTATTCGTTTTATAGATGCCTCGATCTTTTTTATAGGAATTCTGTAACACTGCTATTAAAGTTAATGTTAAAGAGTTATTAGCAGTCATTAGGCAGTTTTCGCCGCACGACGTTACCCTTAACGTTAACGGATGACGTCATAATTTATTCATCTTGCGTTGCGGAGTACGTTAATTTCAGGATTTTACGTGCTCGACGTACGTTAGTTACGGGTTTGCGCATGCGTATTTCGATTTGTTTACAAAGGGGGCGGAGCTATCGCGCTGCATGCTGGGTACTAACGTAAAGGTTAACGTCGTGCGGCGAAAAATACCTATTGTTATTCTTTTATTTTATTATATAATCCCCGACAAAGATATTTCGCACTTACTGGCAATATACATTTGATAGTACTATCATTCTTGTACTCGTCATCAAAGATAATTATATACCCAATTGTACTCATTGTTGTTGAAATGTATTACGTAATATATCATATTATTCGTTGGTATTGTAGAATAATTTAAAAACAGTATCAACCATCAATTTGATGAAGTGGTCCTGCTACATGGATGCAGTTAGCTATGACTCGCGAGCATTTTTATATATACATATACATATCTGGGCTGCACTGATGAGTCCTTTTTTATATGCAGATTGATTTAATTATATATATATATATATATATATATATATGTATATATGTATATGTATATATATATATATAATTATAATAAATAATAATAGTGCTCGAATAAGAACATGTAATAATCGTATCAAGCATAGCTTATCAACGAAAAGTTCCTTTATATCAGATGGATAAAAAAAAGTGTTGAGATTATTGCTTATTCATGAAAATCTGATATTGTCAAAGCTTGATCCTAATTTTTGTTATTTCACTTCATAAACCAAGGAGTTGTAAATGTACCAGAAATATAAGTTCCCCGCTTAATATAAAGCATCAATATTAGAGAATGTCTATGGTTAAACAGTAGTGTTGGTTGCGCTTTAATATGCCACAGCCTGCCTAAAATTACTGTTCCTTAGTATTAAAATATCACGATAGGTCAATGTACCTATAAACGACAAAGTGGTGATGGTGGAAATAATATCTGTTTACGGTCTTGTTAACTTCAAATATGATTTTCAAATATATAATATTGAAACCTAACGTTTGTGTAACTAGCGTTTATCAGTAAGTTAATTAAAGCATGAATAGTCCCTGCTAAAAGTTAATCATCCACAGATTATTAGGACACACTGGTGTAAGGAGTAAGATTAGTTTATTAATTAATTTTGATATTGTAGGTCTATATTCGTTTAATTTTATTCAAATTAGCTACGACTCAACAAAAAGAAATTCTTATCTCATTGCAAGTTTAGGCCTACTGGTATAAAAGAAAAGCTTATATTATATACTGTATTATAACATTTAAATAGGTCTGAATCTGTTTAATTATGTAGGCTTATTATGTGTGATATGATACTGAAAATATCCCCGGGAAGCCTAAGCGCCAGGGCCCTAGGCTAGCATAGGCTAGGTCTAGCCTATAGGCAGTAGTACTACCAGGCCTGTGATTTTGTTCGAACATCAAAATGGAAGATGTAATTGCAGTTGTAAAAAGAAGTAATCGTAGATTGTAATTTGGGAAAAATGGTGTTTAATTGCGATTGTAAAGTGGTGGATCCAGGAATTTCAAATAGAAAGGGTCCGACTCTTGGAGAAACTGTCACAGTACAGGCAGAGCGACCGTTACCAATTGCTTTAATTCAAAGAAAGAAACATTTTATTTTAGAATATACACTTGACCAAAATGTAGGCCTAAAAAGTGTAAAGCATGAAATGAGGTTGCAGTTGAAGTGAAATAGCAAAAAAATATCGAGTTAAAGAAACTCGCACATTTAAGCTAGTTGTGAAACGCGGTCGTGTTGATGCCTCGCACTTCGGGTGACAATACTGAGCATTAGGGCTAAAATTCGCACTACGTCGGCGTGAAAAGGTCGTGAAGCCACCACGCTTCGCCTCTCACCGGTTCCATCGACAAAATATTACATTTACAAAAAACAAATTTATAATTGGATTTACTTGGATGCATTAGATTCGATGTTCTGTGTATTTTTACAGTGCTCGTGTTTCTTTATTGTGTTGTCACTTTTAAGGACAATATAATCATATGTGACACAACAAGACGAGGAAACGCACACCATATGTACGTCAGTTAAAATAGACTGACACTTGGCGATAAAAACAATGTGAAAGGAATTTACAATAAATGACTCAAATACACCTTAAATTAAGCGCAGAAATGAGTCACATAACTAGATTGTCGTATCCTATACTGCGTTAACTAGGTCACTTAATTCAATAGTCCTACATATTTCTTTAGCAGTTTCTCAAGTGACTTAAAAATCGCAGTGGATTGTTCACGACTGATCCGCGTGTGGGTCGAAGTTCGTTAGTCGGTATTTCATACAGCGCGCGTGCTCCTGTTTTTATACTAGTAGCATGACACAAAGAACACGGAGGGACGGGAAACGCGACGATGCCGCTTTCCGAGATGCCGACCATCGAAGAGTTCTTTCCATGCAGACTCTCGAACTTACTTTTCAAGCAAATGTTAATACTACGTCGTAAAGTAGCTTTAATATATACGATAACTTAATAGGGCGGCAAAGATAAAGAAGCAGGTAACTGTATGTTTGAATATGGTATTGTCTCAAATTTCTTCACCATAAACGTAAACAATATTGAGAAATTATGCCAAATATCAGTTAGATATGATCACTTTTTTCTATCATAATTCTGACAACTAGCACATAGACCTACACAATGGTATTATAAAGATGAATTTATCATCACTAAATATTATTACTAATAGGCCTAATAATAACAATAATAATAATAATAATAATAATAACAACAATAATAATAATAATAATAATAGCAATAATAATAATAATAGTAATAATAATAATAATAATAATAATAATGATGATGATGATGATAATAATAATAATAATATTAATAATTGTAACGTAGTAGTAGTAGTAGTAGTAGTAGCAGTAATAATCAAGGTAAAAAATATATAAATGTAAAAATATATAGGCCTATAATATACAATTTGGTATGAATACTAATAGTGTGATAATAAAAACAAACCCCTCTTGAAATAATATATACTTTTAATATTATGAAAATTTTATAATTAAAATAAATTGCATCCGCCTTGGTGTGGGCTTATTGGTCCATCATTTAAAACACTTTTATACAAAGGCCTATACCAGTACTTTGTAATGGAACTCACATGGCTTCTTCGGATAATACAAAATAATATTTACAATTGAATTAACAATCTAGCTTTTTGTTGTTTCCCAATTTTACATTAACCTTTAAAAATTGACCCCACATTAGGTTTGTATGACTTCGATTAAGCATTCGTCTTTTCTAGATTATTGTATTTATTCACCTAGAAAATATTTACCATATTCCATGCTGGTTTGTAATATACCAGATGTTTTTTCATTACGTCTTCTTTTGATAATGCTATTATATTATGTTGCAGTATATATATATATATATATATATATATATATATATTATATGATATAAATAATGATCAAATGAACCTTTCCGCTAAGCCCTGCCCCTTGGATATTGTTGATAAGGTCCCACAAAACGCAAACACGTGCGTTTGTGGGACAGCATGTGTGCTTTTGGACGCGCGCGTATTACTGGCCCTGTTCTGATTGGTCAGGTGTTAAGTTTGATTGATACTCCACAAAGGTCCATTCTGTGTTGCCTTTGTGTATTGTTGACGGTAGTGATTAACATAGTTTGTCCATTTATTTGCATGCTTAAATCCGACTTAGAATAATCAAAATATATCAAAATTATCAATGATATAAATAATAATGTCATTTGTAGTAAGAATAGTACATTAATAGTTATTAAATGATAATAGTAGCTGTAATAATATAAAAATTGTAATAATCATAGGCCTACTAAATATAAATAAATAAATAAATAATAATAATAATAATAATAATAATAATTGTTATATTATAATAATTATTGGCTAGCAACGAAATATTCATCGCAATGTAAAACAACCCTAGATTTCGTTGAGCTTTTTGCACACGAGACGCAAACAAAATCATATTATTATATCGAAATAGTGCTTGATCGTGGATATGAAAATTACATGCAAATGAAAGTGATGACGTCACGACTGACTTATAATAATAATAATAGGCCTAATAATAATAATAATAATAATAATAATAATAATAATAATAATAATAATAATTTCACGCTAGCGGCTGATTTACGCGTAACATGTTAGCGCGTTGACGTCTGGGGCGCCTGGCGCATTGCGTCGGCCCGGCCGTCGGCTAAATATTTCTTTCTGTTCCTTCACCGTGTGCGCGCTTGTCCGATTCAACGCCAGTCGTCGCGCGACGTACCGTCGCGACTCCGTCTCGAAGAACTGCATCGACTGGGCTTAAATAGATTCACTTAACTTAAGGACGATATTTAAAATATTAAAAAACCTGGCAAAATGTCGCGATGACGTAATATCATAATAAATGAGCGTGGAGCAATCGACGTGTGTTATTGGAAGTTGGAACCTACCTGTATTAAGAGAGAAGACGTTAAGAGTTCAATGACCGATAAAACACTGACTGTTGTTTTGATTAAAATGGCAAATAATGAAATAAATATGGGTAATAGTAAAGCTTACTCAGACTGTTTCATAAACAATAGAATTAACAAAACAAATACAATGTAGGTGTGAAAACATAAGACAAAAACATGTGTTTTAAGTGTTAGGCCTATCAGTAAGTGCTTTCCAAATAAATGAAAATATGAAATACTGTATTATAAATACTATTACTCTAAATGTACTTTCACTTTATATTAAAATATAATAAATGATGTGTGTACATACAATTCAATTTTAATACACAACTTATTCTACGCCAGCCGGACACTCATTGCGCCCGACGACGGACGTCGGTCGACGCGATTCTATGAAGAACGAAACGGATCGTTTTTTGACGATCCGTTTTGACTGCCACCGACAATCAGAAAATGGCGTCGCGTTGTCTGACGCTTTGACAGGGAGCGGAGTTTGATTTGTCGGCCGACCGTCGTACGACGCAATAAGTGCCCGGCTAGCTGCTACTACACACGCGATGCATAGGCCTATGCAGATAATGACTGTGCGTCCATCCGCATTAACATTTTAACTTTTGATGTACATTAAGTAAAGCTTTATATTCGATTACAAAGACAACAGATTGTCACATTCATCAATATCGAGTAATTTAAAGAAAGTATTATTTTAATTTAATATAAAAAGTGAAAATATTTTTATGTATCATATAATTTTGGAAAAATATGATACAATAAAAGTAAATTCATTTTAATGTCAAACTATTGGCCTAGTAACTTTATTTTTCTGTACTTGTATTACATATTTTTGGGAAAATCATTATAAACTAAAAACTGTATGTGAAATACGGTTTGTTTTCTTTTCAAAAAATACCCTTATTTCTAATAAAATTAATTTTTACAGATTATTTTTTTTCCTTATTTTTAATCGTTTAAACATGAATGTTTATTTGCGTCTGATTGTGGCAGGCCTGTATTTTATGAGAATAACAATGATGATAATAATTACAATGGAGATGATTATAAGGACGATAAGAATGGGGATGGTGATAAAAAAAAAATAGGTAATTAGTAAAATATGCTAGAAGAGAATCACACGATGTGATAGTGGTACCAACATAGCTATTTATCGAACTATTTTCTTTACAGTTAATGAAATAAAAGTGTTTCTAACTGGATTCGAACCTGCGAGTTTTTCTCAACTAATAGCTGACTAGTTTAGAAGGTATCTTGTCATTGGTTAGTTTGATAGACGTTGCTTACCAGACGTCTGCAGTTGGGTTCTGTTCTGACCTACAACCGCACTTGTGGTCATAGCTGGAATTTCGACAACACTGTTTAGTTGTCGTTTCACACATGACTGAAATTCATTTTAAGAATGCATAGGGCCTATTCTTACATCAGTTCACTGAGCTGTCAAACAAATAACACTGACTTTATATTAAAAGTTAAACTGATAATGATGATAATAATAATAATAATAATAATAATAACATAATAATAAGTAATAAAAAAAAAACGATATTTTTTTATGTTTTTATTTTATTATTTTTTTTTTTTGTGTTTGAGAAGCGTCGAGAATCCCGATAACATATTGATAATGGAAAACGAATAAGAGTAGCGGCGTTTACTTACATGTACCCATGTGTACCCAGGAGTATCCAGGTGTGACATAGACACGTGTATTACACTCATATAATATGAATAAATGTGCCTTTTTTCAAACAGTAAGAAGATATTTAATATATCAGCCCGATTTCTAATTGATTTCGGGCTCCTTTGATATCATTTATAATGTACAGTTAGAACACTTTTCGGGATCATGTTTACCGTCTGTGTTTCTTCAATTCCCGCCATTCCGTGTCAAATTCATTCCAGTATTCCACGGAGACCTAATGTTTATACACCAAATGTATATTCCAAGATCGTAGAAATTAGTTTACAGTATATTAAGACAAACTCGATAGTTTTCCTTGGAAAATAGGACCAATGTGGGGGCGACGCCCCGACGAGGGTTCAGATTTCCCCGACGAAACCAAAGTGGGCGTGGTCGAGCTTCGATTAAAAGGTTTCGAAAGTGGTTCTACGGGCGAAGCCCGGCCCCCCGCTGGCGCCACCACTGTAAAACTGACCCATTATTTGAGGTCGGAGGTTGGAAACCCTTGCTGTTCAAGTCGCCTGTGTCAATATAGTGGGTACCTGTAGGCTCTAATACCAAGTACTGAATAAAGCGGCTTCTTATAGAATGTACCTTACGAAAGTAATCCCCGCTCCTTGTATATTGTTGTTAAGATCCTACGAAAAATAGCGTAAATGTATTATTATATTATGTACTGTTATTTCGAGACTGGGGTCCTTTTCGGTCCCGGTCGCAAATTCCATTGTGGGGTTTAGCGTATGTTTTTTAATCATGTTTGTCATTGTAGGCCTATTATAAATGTATTTAACGACGAAATACATGATATGATATTTAATAGGAATAGGAGGTAGAGGGGCCCAGAGAGGGACTTTCACATATAAAGGGTGTGGACCACCCCAGCTCCACCATCTGGGGCTGAGGTAAAAAAATATATATGGCACCTCTAGATGGCCGGAAATGGCACACAAAGGTTCTCATTTTTATTTCTATTTTTTTTTTTTTTTGACAAATTTTGGCAAATTTAAGGGGCCCTTAATTCGTCACTGGATATTATGATATATGTCCTGCAGTCGATGTCAGGGGCACATTATGCTGCATTAAGTTCTTTTTGGTCAGAGTTTTGTAGGAGACTATTTGGGGCCCCTAGGAGTCGGGCCCTGCGGACGGCACACGAGAGCGCATAGGCGTTACGCCACTGCCCTGACACTCGCACCCCTCCTGGCAAAAAAAATCCTGGATCCGCCACAGAATGATCCTAATTATTATGATAGAAACACTGCTCGAAAGTAGGAACAATTATGTAAATATCGTATTAGGGTACTGTTTCTACTATTGTTTATATATTTCATATACCACATTGCTTACGCAGCAAAATAATTCCAATATAAGCATAGGCTCCACACACGGTCAACAACAGCACGTGTGACTGTCACTTTAAAGCTTACCGTAATAAAATTAGTTTACTTATCTTCAGCCTTTCTGTATTTTCCATTTTGAACGTTCGACTCAATGCCTTTTTATCCACCATCTGTTTATTCATTGTAACTAAATACAAAAAAAGCAATATATATTTTAATATAACAGAATGTCATCTGTATTTGTTTAGAATTCAATGTAGAGTACATAAATAATTATAATGTGATAATAATATTAAAATACTATGGATTTAGTTGGCGCCGATTCCAAAGCAATAAAGTTGGATCAAAGGAGTGAGAGCGGGTGCCGGTTAATATGTACACATTAACAAAAGGGAAAGTTGTAAACAGATTCTTGTCGTATGCCTATGAAGTAGGCCTACGAAGACTAAAAGAGAGCAGTCGGCTAAACCGGGGGTAGCCACTGTGTGTGCGCTGAAGGGGAACTGAACCATGGAGATCCCCAGGTCCCCGGTTCAATTCCCATCGCTGCTCTCCTTGTGTTTCAGCTGGAGGGCTGAATTACAAGTTACAATAGCGCACCGTCTTTCGGGTGAGACGTGTAAGCCACAGGGCTGGCGCCAGCGGGGTGGTAAGGGGGGGGGGGGGATCTAGATGTGTATAAGCCCCACCCCGGACCACATTCGAATCCTTTTAATCGAAGCTCGACCACGCCAACTTTGCTTTCGTCGGGGAAATTTGACCCCTCGTCGGGGGCATCGATCCCCCCGTCGGGGACCTCGCCCCACCCCCCATTGGGCAAATCCTGGCGCCACTCCCGGTAAGCCCTTGGTCCCGTTTGCAATATGACCCATGTGCACGTTAAAGAACACAGTACACGCATTAAAAAAATAGTAGGGATTGTCTCTCCGTGGAGGAATGAGTTTAATTCCTCCATGGTCTCTCTGTGTACTGCACATTTCACCACCAGAAGGACCCCACCGGAAATAAGTCTTCGGACTTAAGTGAGTTATCCTTGGTGTGATTCACACCAAAATACTCCTATCATGCATAGTCGTTGAAAGGAAGCGATTGATATAATTCATGGGTCTCGGGCGTATTTACTCATTATTAATTATTCACGCAGAATATATAGGAATCCACATGCTTTTAAAGCTGATTAATTATTCTTAAAAATATTGGGATTTAGTCTGGTTTACAAGTTTTTGAATTATGTCTACGATGGGAGGCTCAACTGCATAATTTACAGGGGGTTTTTTTGTTTGTTTTTTTTTTTGTTTTTTTTGTTTTTTTTTGTTTGTTTTTTTTTTGTTATTGCACGCATCGATTTTTATTCCACGTACATTTAGGTCAGAACTTAATTAATTATGTCTACTATAGCACGTTGGGGGGTTCTTCGAGCAATCAACGGCATAATTTACGTGGGTTTTTTTTTTATTTGTGCGCGCCGATTTAGGTCAGAGGCCTAAAGTGTAAGATATTTCTCCCTAGGCCTAATACTGTCATCTGTGAAAAAAAAGGATCAATGCCGGATCAAGGATCTAGACAAAGACAGCTTATACGTGTACCGGCAGATGGAGCGATAGATTGTTGCATAATGGCAGATGTTGAGGTTCGACTAATCTAATTTAAACAATGAATTTTACAATTACGATTAATTATTCATAACTGGCTTAGAACGTTCACATTTTCCAGTATTTCTAATTAGCGATAGTTCCGATCGATCTGTATTTTTAATCTTCTTAATTCAATTCGCTCTATTTCATCAGCATGGCGCCACTGTTTATTAGCCTACATTACCTGTAATTACTCTACTTGCTTTTTCTTTTATTTTTGGGATTTTTTTTTTCATCTTCAGAGTCAGGTAAGCAGTTGTAGGTCGTCATACCGTTTTGCACAAGTTATATGAACTGAATTTAGATTGTATTTAATATTCTCTCATGTTATAACGTAAATTGTCACTGGGTTAAATCAAGAATATTAGAAGCATATTTTAACGACAAGCACGACGGAAATCGTTGCAACATTTTTTGAAAATTTGGAGAAACACTCCACTATTACCATTGATATTGATATTATTATTATTATTATTATTATTATTATTATTATTATTATTATTATTATTATTATTATTATTATTATTATTATTATCATTATTATTATTATTATTATTATTATCATCATCATCATCAGCATCACTATTATATTATTATTCTTATTATTATTATTATTATGATCACAATCATCATCATCATCATCATCATTGTAATCAATATCATCATTATTTATATTATTATTAGGCCTATTATTATTATTACTATTATTATTATTATTATTATTATTATTATTATTATTATAATTACTAAGCATTTGCTCTTTCTTGTCTGACACTTTCTCTTGTATACCATGTAACTTATATTACTTTATGGCCGTTCAGTTGATAAATATAATATATTTTAATATTTAAAACATGAATACATCCCATGCATTTCTCAATGGCAATACAACTTTAATTTTATAGTTCAAATAATATGTTTATTTTTTTTCTCGAAAAAAGCACTTTTAAAAAAATATTTAGCTATGATATATTTGTATTAATTTGGTTTAGTATAATATATAATATATAATGATAATAATAATAATAATAATATTTGCGATACTGTTCTATATATAGGTCTATATATAGGTCTATATATAGGTCTATATATAGGTCTATATATATATATATATTATTAAGTTGGCAAGTTTTTGCTGGCCTATTTTTATCCTCATTTTGGGCCTTGCGGGGACTTAGCAGGGGATGTAATTTCCAAAATGGTTACATGCATGTGAGAGTCCCGGCCACCTCCTAGCAATGCGGAGCATCGTTTTAATGTACATCCCCGGCTAAGTCCCCGCCACACCGCCGTAGTCCTGGGAAAATGCCTCGCTAATAAATGATTGGAGGATAAAACCTACTTGAAGGTTTAGCCTACAGTAGGTCTGAATCGGAGAAGCAACGTGAGAGCTAGGCCAAGGAGATGAGGTTCCTTGATGGAAGCACTACGCGTGCGTATCACTTAGCAGTTTCCATGGAAGTTTGGACTACAATTGACAAGTGCATAATCTGTCTCTTATACACATCTAGATGTGTATAAGAGATAGATTTTTCAGTGGGATTGAGCACTGTTTCACAAAAAATTGAGATATTTTTTTTTTATATATATATATATATATATATATATATATATATTATAACTATAATTAGCTGGTAAATCAATTTAAAGGTTTTATAGAGCATGGTACACTTATTTTTTTTCTTCGGTGACAGACAAGTGTTTAGGAAATCAATTTAAATGCCCCATAAAGCTTTAAATTCTGCAGATGGACGGATTTATTCTGTGTAAACAACAAGAATAACCCACGACAGTCTGAAGAAGACTTAATTCCAACGGGGTCGTTCTGCTGGTGATTGGGCAGTACACCGGGAGACAATCCCCTACTCTTTTCCGAATTGTTGTGTACTAGCAGGGAGTTGTCACTATAACAACGCCCTGGTACTAGATTGAGTCCTTTAACGTGCATCCGGACCATAGTGCACACGGGACCAACGGATTAAGCGTCTCATCCGAAATACGGTGCGCTATCGTAACTTCTCAGTCCTCCAGATGAAACTCAATGAAAACAGCGAATCTGGGACCGGATCTCCATGGTTCAGCGCACACACAGTTGCTAACACCACTTTAGCCAACTGAGCTAAGCTGCTCTCTTAATTACAACTACAAAATTGAATTTTATCCCAGTGCATAAACCTTTAAATTGGCTGACAATCAATTTAAGGATTTGGGTACCGAAGTGTCTGTAATTTAGGAATAACTTGTTTTTCCCGATCGTATTCCTGTTTAAAGTAACTTTGGTGACGTTGATTGGTCAGTTGAATCTCGAAGCGTTCCAATTCCGTCGGGACTGCAGTGAAAACGCTGTAGAGACTGTGTAGCGATACTATGGAAACCAGACTTAACAGATCGATAATGGAAAAGTTGCTCAAATTGTATATAAATTACCTGTGCTTACAGGGAAAATATTATGGACAAACTCCTGGGCCCTACCTGGGCCCTCTCCACGTAACTCACAACCGCAATGAAGGCTGTATTTGGACGCAATGTGTTTCTTGACTGTGATTAACTTTTTTAGTTGTCCTTGGGTTTTGTTCTTTATGTTTATACGAATGTACATCAAAGTGTTATATACTAATGTTCAATGAAAGAATTAACATACATTTTATTACAACGTGAACGCTAAAGTTACTAAACAAAGAGGGGGGTTGAGATCCCGATGGAATACGAAACACTGTCGTTCCTCTTTCGAGAAAGGCTTTCTACTAAAAAAATAATGAAATACTAATTATTGTCTTGCATTGGATGATATTATGAAAATATGATACTACTGAAGATTAATTTAATAAAATACAAACATATCGATATGTTAATGTGAAAAAGTCAATAGAAAAACCCTTCGAAGAAGAAAGCAATATAACTTGAAAAAGGGGATTCTTCATCTGCAATCTTTACACGATTGCTTATGACCTAGGTCATAATGTCTAAGAATGGTTATTTCCATGGGCGACTCGAAGATGCTAATTGTAGAAGAATTTTGTTTTTATTTCATGAGAGTCATAATGCATGTTTTACAAAAATTTCTCGTTCAAAGAGGGGGAGACATATCGATACTACCTACCTTCTGCACCTGCTTAAGGAATAGCGCTATAATGCTTAAGGTAAATTCACACCGAATCCGAATTTTCGGATCGGGAGAGCTACCTTGTTAGCTGTCTCTTATACACATCTAGATGTGTATAAGAGACAGATATATATATGTGTGTGTGTGTGTGTGTGTGTGTGTGTGTATGTATATATTATATATATATATATGTATAGCAAGAAAGCAAGTATAATGCCTATTCTTGTAAATCGATTGTTGATGTAATTCTGACTTCTTAAAAATGACAAGATGTATACAGTTGTGGACGTCCGCCTCCCCACCGCATCCCACTTTAACAGATGAACATAAACATCAAGCCGCCACACAAATTCGTTCGTGTACCGTTTTTCTTCCTTGTATCAATGTTTCAACAATTATGCTATAGGCAAAATTCTGGTGTACAATCAAACTAAAAATGAATTAAAAATGCCGATAAAACTAACAAGAAGACGCGATGCCAATTATCATCTACAATTACTTTACTTATCCAAGCACAACCTCGCAACAATTATTACCCTGACTTTTGAACTTCCTCCAGTCATTACGTATCTTGTCTATATTCCAGTTTTGCTGCTCTTGTAAAAGCTCTGTCCGAACTATTAAATGTTATGTGATATGCCCATATTTGGGTGTAATATGACGTCATCGTGCCCATATATGGGCACATCAAATAATTTTGTCACATAAAATGCTATAGTGTGGACAGAGCTTTGTGCAGAGGTTGCTAAGCAACATATCGCGATAGGGATCAAGCTCGAGAACTTTGGTTTTCTCGTTTCTTATTAGGGAGCTTTCGATTGCACGACGACGGTAGAACGTAGAACGTAATGACGTCACTAAAAGTCATCTGCGAATGCGAGAATGTTAAGGTTACCTCGTTGAGTAGATTCTGGAACGCAATTTGGCCAAATCTACGTAGAGAACGTAGGACGCCAGGTAGGACGGTCACGCATGAGTGATTCCGTTCTAGCGTCGCGTCGTCGTACAAATCGAAAGCTCCTTCGTCCCGCCATTATTGCGTCATCTTCTAGGCCCAAGAGCACTCGTTCATTTAATTCGAATTTACTGTAGACCTATAGGCCTACTGTCTCTAATTATCTAAATGCGTTTTTTTCAATGCATCTTCGCTATTTTTAGCCGCGTATTGTACGTCACTCACAAAGAATTCTATTGCACGCTCGCTGCACACGTGAAATATGAGTAAAAATATCTACGTGACCAATTCTATATCTCACGGGTCTCCAATCTGGACAAGATATATACCTTAATTTATAGTAATGTATTGTTTTAATTATCATTAGAAACATCCTAACCAAGAGTTGAACCATACCACCTTTACCACGAAGCCAGGCTCTATAATTTCACTCGAAATCCACACCAGATACAAATCATTAATCAAATGTACAGAAACACTTATCTCTGGAAATATTTGCACGTCATCATCACACCATGCTGGCCAATTAAAAAGCCGTGATAATTGAATACTGTACAATACTATTTGGATTAACGAGTAGTCAGAAATATGTTTTTAAAATCTGTTAAGTTAGTAGGCCTATTTTCTTGAATTTCATTCGTATGCAGACGAACTCAAAATAGTTCAAATTTATAATCGAATCACGGCTAATAAAGATCCAATAACCGAGGAAACCATAGAAACCATGTCGGTAGTTAATTAGGTAGCTCAATGCATTGAACAATAAAATTGTGGTGGATTTTTTTCCAAGCGTAGTACTTGCGTACAATGGGCTCTGTGTTATCGTTAATCAGGTTAAACGGTTTTTTCCAAGAAGAAGCGTTCTACATATCTTATGTATATAATATATTATATATATTTAACAATGATAATTATACATACCTAGAGATAAATTTTAAACAGTCTTGCTTTAATGGTATAATGATATATAATTATATATATATATA
>NW_022743371.1:484371-493950 GCF_011630105.1 Anneissia japonica | reverse complement strand
TATATATATATATATATATATATATATATTCTAAACTTGCGAATTTTTTACTTAAGTTGGCAGTCTTTACTTTCACTCCCCCATCATAACGTCGACTGAATAATGTCCCACCACAAACTAGTTCACAGTTTGTATATTGAGTTATTTTTTCTGTAATGTTTAATCTCATGCCAGTCCTACATTCTCTTAAAATGGTTTTTATGCCTCTCTCTATTTTAAGGTCTTTGCGGAGTATGTCTTTTATGAATTGCAATTATAATTTTTTGTTATAAATTTTTCATTTTAACTATAGGCCTGTAACCATGAAATTCAATTATCTTCCGGGTGCGTCGTTAATACAATTTTAGCCTGCATGTCAGAATTTACAATTAGATCTCTATTCAGTCGGAGTTTTATATTTTTTATATGACTGATTAAAAATATCATATTTATAAATACCTTACCTAGGCCTTGGCTGTGTTTTATTGGTTTTTTCACTGCCAATTTTATATATGCATTGTCTTGAAATATTCAAAGCACGACTGTAATTTATCATTTTCGCATTCAGGAGGCCCGTATTAAAATGTACAGTTCTGTGTCATTCCAGTCAAAATAACATCATTCTGGTAAATACATATTTCTGCATTAATAAACATTATGGAGAAGAGATTATTCTTCGTGTGCTTTTAGGCAATAAACTACGCACAATTTATACAATTTTTGAAATAGTGTCGAATTCATTATTCTACCGGCTTCTGTTTTTAACACGTTACGCTATACGCGTCTCTATCAGTCTGCCGCTAAATACACAGTAACGGTACCCAGAAAACATGCTCCTTAATATGATGTTTATTCGATTCCATTAAACAGATATTAAACGTATATCTGTGATTATACATTTATGTTTTATTCTGATCGTTGAAAATTTTACCTTATCGTATTGAACGAGACATGCTTTATGTAGCGCAGCGGACTGCATGCAAAAAAAAAAAAAAAAAAAATCTAGACAAGAATAAACTCATTTTATTTAATTGGATTTTAAATGCCACAATCGAATAGTTTCATCACCTGCCTGTCTGTGTAACATACCGAATTTCATCAATCTAGAACGACATCTAAATGTCTTGGGGAGGGTAGTCACACATCGTAAAATGTTAATTTAAGGCGTCCAAGAGTAGTTTTCCTCTCACGCGATTTTACCCAATAGAAAACAACCAAGGCCGTTAGAGCGAAAAAATAATTTCGCCACGAAAAATCGATGGGCCGAATGAAGAGAGAAGCTTCATTTATTCTGTTAGTGCGAACAGCCGTAAAGTCTCTCGGGTTTATAATTACAAATCGAAAATACAAAAATATAATTGCCATAAAAGGCTTCTGCCGGCCACGTCATGTTTGTATAGGAAAAATTGAACCCGGCTCAGTGCGGTTTTTTGCTGCCGTCCAATCGATAGATGCGCTGAATTACATTCAAGTTTATTTTGTTAGTGCGAAGAGCCGTAAGGCCTCTGGGGACAGTATGCAGAGAAAAAAAAGCCTATCTCAAAATCATGTTGTGCTTACGATTAACCGTTTTCCATATCTGTGCCGTCAATAAAGTACATCTAAGAAAGTGTGCCTTCACACTGATTGGTGTCAATCTTACCTACCTTAGCCCACCTGTTCTTACGTCTATAGGCCTAATCATTTAGTGCTTGATACTTTTTTTTCCAAAAATCCCAATACCCCCTCCTCATTGCTGATATATATTTTTGTCAATCACTACTGTATTACAAATTACATTTTTTTCGTGGCGTGGCCTGATTTCTTTTAAGTAATGTCGGCACTTCAAAAACATGTCTCTTTGACATTCTGTCGGGAAACATCTGTCGAAGAAGGAATGAAGCTACATTGATAGATTAACATTAATAATTTGATAGGATAGGCCTACCGGTTTTCTGTGCAGGGTGAAAAAAAAGTGTTGGTATTACATGCATTAGTCATACGCTATACAACACAATATAGGCCTATTCGTTTGTTGTTAAGGCTAATAATAGGGAGGCGCACATTATGAGCCGAAAATCGATTAGTCCTCAAAATTCTTTATTAAAATTACATCGCGCCCTTTGTTCGCATTTGACAAACAAAAAATCATAATGACGTCCACAAACGAGTTCACCGCAGTCTGCCAATCCTCACCAATGTAATATATCGACGAGGGCGCACTTCCTATAAACCTGGACAGATGCATAAGAGCGATCTCTTGATGTCTGCTTCAAGTAGTCATTACAGCGGTCAATGACGTAGCCAGGATTTTCAGTGTGGGACAACTAGAATGGACCCAATCGAAGTAAGAGTGGCCCCATTTCGGACTAATCTTAACGCGTGTTATTGATTGCGTGTACCCGGTTTAAACTAAAATAATTATTGGAAGCATTGGCACGGGGAGAGAAGAGAGGAAGGGGCGGCCTGCAGGCTCTGGCTGGATGGACCGCCCTAAAAAATATTGCATGAGCCTTCACCTCAGTCCACCATGGGTAAGGCTGGGGTTGAAGAAATTAGATCCATTGAAATGACACTGTCAGACTTAAAATTGTTTTCAAATGATCTTAATTTTAAATTATAATGCATCAGATTAATTTGGTAGAGCTCGAAATACATAAATCAAATAGGCGCGCCTATATGATGAGTGGAAAGGACAAGTATACAGGCCAATTTTAAAACTGTTTATACATATCTAACGTCTTTTAAAATGTTGACCCATTTCATGCATATTAACTTGAATATTAGCCTGGTTCTCACGAGAGCCCTAGTATCCGGATCAGGAGCTAACCGTTAGCGCTAACCATTAGCACCTGTGTGAGAACGCTCGATCGGTTAGCGCTAACCGTTAGCGGTATCCGGATAATCGGTTAGCGTTTACGATTTCCCGTTTCTTATTGGCCAGTGATTTGATTATCATATTCTTGGTATCCGGATCGGGATCTTCTCGTATAGACGCACGACAGCTAACTGTTAGCAGCATCCGGATCCTGCTACCATTGGCTGCCGTGTGAGAACATAGCCTGTTAAATGTAACTAATCTTAAAATATGGACTCATTTCATGCGTATAAACTGATTAATGTGACCCATTTAAAAATTGGGACTTATTTTAAACCTAAAATCTAATGTGGACCCATCCCATGGTTAATTTTTGTTCTTCAATTATTTAAAAAAAAAATAAGCGGGACAGTCCCGACTGTCCCAGTATCTGGCTACGGCATTGACAGCATTATATTCCTGAAGTTACAGGTAACTCACACATGCATGCATAATTCGGAAAATACATTCATTGATCACGAATACCATAAACTATAACAGATGAATATTATGGGCAATGTTATTAACGTGATCAATATTACAGGACATGGAACAAGAAATATTTATCGAATGTATAACAAATTTGAAGATTTATTGTCGATTATAACCTTTATGAGGAGTTTTTGTTGTTGTTATTCTCTAAAAATTAACTCTTTCATTATAGTGTATCAAATAAAGTATATTTTTCTATAAATTGTCCTTTTTGATGAAAAACAAACAAAAAAAAAAACCTTGTTTTTGTCGGGACCACATTGGAAATATCTATTTTTAATAACTTTTATGTGTTATCCCAGGCATCAGGTTTTTTTTTTCTTCTGTATGGGATTGTAGATTTTTCCTGTTTTATTGTGCAAATGTATGTAATTTTAAAATTTGTTATGAAATTTCATATATTGTGAGATGCCAAACATATAAACAAACAAGTATATACAAGTAATAATAACAATTACCATATACTATACCGTATGTGCCCGAATAATCGCCCAGGGGGTTTATTGTTGGGAAGGGCTGAAGGGGGGGGGGTTTATTCGGGGGAGGCGTTTATTCGAGGGAGGCGTTTATTCTTTTGGTGTAAAATGGATACATTACTAAAAAAAATATCCCTTAAGTTCACTATAAATGTAGAAATACAACACATAATTACCCACAAAATATTTTATTAAGTGATCATGACTAAATGATCCCAACCAGGATAGAAAAAATGTAATTTACTGGAGTAGAATATCACTATAGAATGTGTTGAGAATGTTGTAGTTTCCATTTCATCCAAAAAACAAAGTGCTTACCTCATGCTCACACACTGACGTTCAAACGACCTCAGCGATCGAGAACAGAGTACTACTGGTCACTTCACACTAGGGTTGCACCTACTAACTACTAAATCCTTTCCGAGCCCCTAGGGCTCATAGGGCTGGAGCTTATCCTCAGTTGTATTTTAGCCCTGTTCTGATTGGGCAGTTGTTAAGTTTGATTGACACTCCGGAAAGGTCAATTGAGCTAAAACCCACAACTGTTTCAAACATGAAACACAAAATGTATTATCTAGGTCAAATGCTTTTAGCACGTGCGATTTTACTGCTTGTACTTTGCGTCAACGATTTACCTTATAAAAAATATATATTTAACACAAATAACTATGCAACGAATAAAGTCCACATACTCGCGTAAAAAAAGCTTTTATTGCCCAAGTACATTCAATCTCTTTTCACAGAACAGTACATACAATAAAATACAAATGATGATTGAAAAAATATATATATATATTTCAGTTGAGTGTTTTCGCTGTCAGCGTAAACTTTTTAATCGATGCTTAACAAAGATACACTAGTTAAAAATTCTTGTTTGAATGTAGTGCGTCGTTATGGTTAAGGCATAAATAATGTGGGCCTTGATTTGATCGAACTAAAACAAATACCAATATAATGAACAAAAAGTGAGATAAATAATAATTATGTAAATAAACCTACTACAGTTACTACTGGTATTACAACATATATAGGCCTATATACATATATATATATAGGCCTATATATATGTATATATATATATATATATATATATATATATATAGAATATTGTTATAGAAGAGGAATCTGTGATTTAGAGTTTATTTCTATTATCATGATTTATATAGGGCCTATACATACATATATGCCTATATATATACACATATTTATAAATATATATATATATATATATATATATATATATATATCATATATTTTGATTTGAACAATAGAAATGAAAGAATGACTAGGTGATTGGATGCTCAGTTGAAAATACTACGATTTTTTAAGAGTAATTTTATTACCCTGCTTGCTGATTTACCGTATTCTCATATACGTAAATAGGTAAATATTGAAGTCGGAAATCATATTTTTTGTGAAAATTCAATCGAATTTCTTGTTAATGAAACAGTTTGAAACGGGTGTTTTTGGAGTCTAAGCAACTTATTTATAATGTAGGCCTACAATTTCAGTGAAGTAGTAGTAGTGTTAGTAGTTGTTGTTGTTGTAGCAGTAGTAGTAGCAGTAGCAATAGTAAATCCTTGCGGAGCCACTAGGGCTGGCTCAATGGCTGGAGCTTAGCCCCAGTTTCTGTAGCATGAATCAGATGAGAGCGATGCTCCCCCTAGGTGGGACGCAGGTGCACCGCAGATTACTCCCAGCAAGTACCCATTGATACAGCTGGGTAAAGAGAAGTAATGTAAATAAAGTGCTTTGCTCAAGAGCAGTAGTGAAATGCAAAGCACCTCTTCCACTATAAGCTAATAAAACATCTCCAAATATCGTTGATACAATTAAGTTTGGTTATTAATAGTAGTAGGGCCTACAGTAAACATTAATAATGTAATATCCATATTTTCTGAAATAATATTAAAATGCATTAAACTTGCTTAATCCAACCTTGTAAGACATAATAAAAATTCAATTTGAATGGATATTTCCTCTTGGCCAGCTGCTGTTATTCACTAAAAGGTTAAATTAACTCTTCTAAAAATAAACAGTCGTCTTATAGTCTAAAATTGTAGTTTAATTACAATCCTTAAAAATTAAAAGATGAAAAAAACTCATCATCAACGTTGCACATCGCATTGTGAAAGGAAACTGTCTGTTGCATAATCAGTCTGGGTTTTTGACGATTTCTTTTTATTCCGTCAGTTGGCGACACAAGAATATATTTGCATAATATTATGAGATCTCAATCTGCTACTACTATTAATAATAATAAAAATATTAATAATAAAATAATGATAATAATTATATTGATAATAATAATAATAATAATATTACTATTATTATTATCATAATCATTGTTATTATTATTATTATTATTATTATTACTATTATTACTATTATTATTATTATTATTATTATTATTATTATTATTATTATTATTATTATTATTGTTATTTTCAATACTAGGCCTATATCTCAGTGGAACGCTAGAAATCTCCCGACGGCATGGTAACAATAGGGACGCAGTGTTCATTGTGGATAGATTGTATTCCTATAAGAACTGTCAGTGTCAACTATTTTTTTTTTATTTAAGAGCTCAGTTTCCTAAAATAGAATGATGATGATGATATTGACAAAGACAAAAGCTGCCACGAGTACATGGTAGGGCCGAGGACCGCTAAGGGTGAAATGCGTAGCAAAACAAAAATTCAGTGGTTCTGATGTTTTGGTAAGACTAATTTTTCTATAATTTCTTTTTACAATACCCTCCAGTTCAGGTAGCAATGGCTTCGGGACGGAGGAGTGCCAGGGATTATTTTGGCAACTGTTACAAGGGGCTAAGTTAGGCCTATCAGAGTATTTTCTTACACTTTCACATTTCGTGATCGTTATAAGCAACTAAAAAAAAAAAACTAGTACATAGGTTTACTTCCATCAGCCCTCCCTGCTGACAAAATGGACCTTTCCAGAGTGTCAATCAAACATAGCAACTGACCAATCAGAACAGGGCCAAGAATACGCTCGCGTTTTACCAGCACACCGTGTTATCCCATTCCACAACCGCACGTGTTTGCGTGTGTTTAAGGTAGTTTTCGCTGCACGACGTTAACCTTAACTTTAACGTTAGAACCGGTACCCATCATGCAACGCGATAACTCCGCCCCTTTTGTAAACAAATCGAAATACGCATGCGCAAACCCGTAACTAACGTCCGTCGAGCACGTACAATAATGAAATTAACGTACTCCGCAACGCAAGATAAATACATTATGACGTCATCCGTCAACGTTAAGGTTAACGTCGTGCAACGAAAACTCCCTACTGTCGTTTTGAGACCTTAGCAGCAATATCCGAGGGGCTGGACTTAGCTAGCGGAAAGGTCTATTATTGTTACTTTAGTGTATTATATAAATAATTGTATTTGAACTGAATTCTACGTAGGCCTGCGTTTTATGACTTTAAATTCTGTTTCCTGTGTTATACTTGGCTTTCCTATTTTCAAATTGAAACTTTCTGTCATCATGCACTTTGGTCACTTTCCGTGCTTGGATCTTCTTCAAACTTTGTCCAAGTAAAGACCATAAAATATGCATATTAAAATATGACGTCATTCTACAATTATTTTGAATATTAACAAACGTGTAATTAAAGTCTTATGTTAACGCAATTTTTGTTTTCTAACGCGTTTTAAACTAGCTACAGCTATGACAAACACAAAATTACCGTGAAAATGCATGACAAGTTTTCGCCCTCGACTTATCATTACACAAGGTAGACTAAAAATGCACAGACATCCACATGGTCCGGTCCTTTAACGTAACGTTAAGAACTGTCAGCATCACCTTCGACATTGCCACTGTACCGATAGTTCGAGTCTCACTTTCTTTTTAACTTCATATTTTTTTTAGTATGGTTTTAATTTATGTTGTTCATATATCTTGTTACTTCATATAGGCTACTTTTTATGATTTTTTTTAAATTTTGTGGCAATTTCAACGTCACTTCTTATTATGGCAATGAGGAGAAGACATACCGGTAGTAAGTCTAATTCAGTGGTTCATGCCGTTGCCTTATTGTGTTTCATTATGTTGTCGATTTTAGCCATGAGGTATAAACAAATTCAACCTCTTTGTACTGGAATTGATATATATTTCTTGGAAAAATGTCAGCAATCAATGTTTAGACTTCATTAACAATTTCCCATACGTCTTTTTAAAAATTAATGCACGTGGTACATGTAGCCGAGACTTTTTTTATACCTTGTTTCATGAACTTATTTTTTCAAAAGATCGTCAGAGGAGGGCGAAAAAATAGAACTAAAAGTTTGTTTTCTTATTTAGCAAACAGTTTTGCCAAAAATACCAGACGGATGAAAAATAGAAATAAAATTTTATTGGAGAATATAAACAATGTAGTAAAGGAATGGTTAAATGCTTTAAATTTACATAATTAGTAAGAAATATACATTGTTGAGACTTCATTGCAGCGGTGGGCATAGTAAAAGCATAAAAGTAAGAGAAAAACATTTTTTTTTCTAATATTTCCATTTTTTCGTTGTGGTGGGGGCGTTAATTGACATTGAAATGAAATATAATTTTTATTCGAAATTATCATTATTGGCGGTCGGCGGGTTTGCTAAACAAGTTATAAAAAAGTCTCGCCTCTACGTGCGTGATTTTTTATCATTTCAAGGCTTACTGTTATTATGCCCACGTACTTGCTTTCAACCAGAATAAATAATATACTCTTTCACCGCCAGCGCTTCTTTTGCTTTCCTTCAGGCTTCTAACATTTTATTTAGTATTTTAGTAAGGAAATGTGTTTTGGTTATACATGTGTATGAAACTGACAATAAATATATCTTAATAAAAGTAATCAATTTGAAAATACATGTTTTCACCAGGGTAATGCGGCGTATTGATAATAGCTCAAGCATTACTAAGGTCCATTAACATCCACACAGTTGTATATAATGCGAACTTTCCAAAAATCGTTCTACATAATGTAAAGATAAGGTACAATGCACTTTTAGTTTATAGTATCATTCGAAATATTTCGAACACAATAATCAAATGTATATGAGCGAAGTTCAAGAGATTTTCTTCGTGACGTCATCGCATCAAGTGGCTGAAATTTATCGAGCATTCATTTGCACTATTTTGTACGAATTAATTTTTTTTCCTTCCGCCGTGCAAGACAGATAATTAGTGCAAGGTGACCGCGGTAGATCACAAAATAAAAGGATTGTTTTTTTTTTCCGCAGAACATTATCTAATATCATTTTGCCAGTAATGAGTAGTAATTGCAAAATGAACTTTTCGTAAAGTCACCTTTGTGTTGTAACTCAACATCATTAGGCCTATGTTCGATTGCATGTAACAAATTATGTAAAATAAGGCATTCAGCAGCATGAGGCGGGCCGGCCCATTGTGAGGTCCTTTCCGCTACCCAATTCCAGGCAGGCCTGTGCATGTTTATATTTTTCTCTCCGTTTTTAAAGTATTCCTTTTGAAAATAAACGATACGTAGAAAATATAGATATGATTAAGCCTATTACAACAATTTAAGAGTTTTCTTAACGTAAAATTAAGGAAAACTTGTGACTTAGTTGTTTGGGGCGCATAAACTTGATTTTTGGAATATTTGCGTCCGTCCTTAAAAAAAAAGTAATATCCATTTTACAAAATTACACGCCTTTCTCGAATAAACGCCCCCTCAAAAACCCATCTCATCAATAAACACCCGAGGAGCGTTTATTCGAATAAACGGTTTTCGAGTGGGGTTTTTTTGTAAACGGTATTATAT
>NW_022743371.1:481893-483369 GCF_011630105.1 Anneissia japonica | reverse complement strand
GTGGTCTAATTTTTTGTCTGAGTTCTTTTCTTTTTTTCTTTTTTTTTTGGATTGACATAATTTTCGTTTTGCATTTACACGTTATTTATGTGGCTGTCTACAGCGCGCTGTTTGTTTTGCAGTAATTGTTCTTTCCCTCAGAAGCACCGCCGAAAGTTTGCAAGAGGCAAAATGTAAAACATGTTTGATCTGTAAAAGGATCAAGTGAGAGATTAAAATATATCACGTGACACGCCGAAAGCTACATCAAGCAAAAACAATTATTGTTTGGCGGAGACAAAGTGCTCAATTATATTACACTGGGTACTAGGTCTAACCCTTGTGTTTTGGAGGGCTTTCATCGGATCCGATCACATGTTTCGAAGCAGAAATTGTATGGTGTCATAGAATTTTCAGTTGCTTCGCCATTACTATGGAATTCCCTGCCTCTCGAAGTTCCCTTTATCAACATTTTTAAAAGCCGTCTCAAAACACATCTTTTCAACTTTTCAACTCTGTTTCATTTTTCATTTCGACATCCTTATATTGCGCGTCTCACATCCCGCGCATTAAGACGCTGTTTATGTGCTATAGCAATTTTACATTACATTACATTTTAATTTAATTGAAAGCTGTGTCTTCACTATGAAATTTTCTTTGAAAAGAAAGTTGTGTATGCCCATATATAGTCATTATGTGAGTAATTTTTGGAGGGGCATGCGCCTCCCCCACCCCTCGCACTCCCCCTAGTTACGCCACAACCTAAAGAAAAAAAGAAACACCACTACGCCTCAGTAGAATATCTGGGTGTAAATTGCAAAACCCAAGAGCGTGCCCTCTATACTAACCTACTTTTCCTCATGGAATTATTATTGGTTTGGCAATCTCTCTTCGACACCACGATTAACCTATAGAGATACCGTAAATGTTAAACACAATAATGATTTTACTTTGGATCGATAGGCATTAGGCATTCAAAACACGCGTTAATAGAAAAATGTGTCAAAATACAATAAAAACTGAGCAGACGACATATCCTAGTTATTAGAATCGCAGAAGCGCAGACGATGAATCAGGTCGAGAATCGTAAAAAAAAACCGTTATGCAATTTGAAAATCGAGCAACTGCCCGGCTCTTTATTACGTCGATTTCCCCGGGGGTCAGAACTCGGCCAAGAAACATTCATTTGGCAAATTAAAATCTATAATAAATGAGGCATGTAATAGAGTGCGACCTGAAATTAAAGCCGATTATGTGCATCAATTTTTATTGGTCGTTTTTAATAAAATGCAAATTTTTCCCAATGGGAATACGCGTTCATCTTCAACAATAATAATGTAAATTTAGGTTCTACAATTGTTTAACAAATCCTGACGTGTTATTTCAAAATATATCAATTTCCTAGGCTCTACTTAGGCCTATATAAAATATAGTATATATACACATCTAGATGTGTATAAGAGACAGAAAGAACAGAGGCGAACTTTTTTACTTCAT
>NW_022743371.1:469982-481683 GCF_011630105.1 Anneissia japonica | reverse complement strand
AGAAGATGAAGACTCCACGTTTGCTTCGATAAATAAAATATAGAAAGACAGCAATAGAAAACAGCTATGAGTTGTAAACATAGGCCTATTATGAAGCAATATAGTTTGTTAAATCACAAATATTTCAAACACTCCTGTGTTCTTCCTCAGTGTGATGTGTGTTGTCCTCACACTGAGGAAGAACACATGAGTGTTTGAAATATTTGTGATTTAATAAATTATATTGCTTTATAGTATGTTTACAACTGATAGATTGTAACAGTTTATAATACGGTAATTATTTTAATTATTAATATCTAGCCTATTGCTTATTATTATTAATAGTAGTTTTATTTTATTATCATTGAAAATGTTGAAAATATAGTATTATTAAATTGTTATTTATAGGCATAATTTGCATAATTTAGCATTCCATACATATGGGACCACATTGGAAATAAGTTATTTTTAATAATTTGTAGGTGTATACCTGGCTTCAGGTTTTTTCTTCTGATATGCATTTTTTTTTTTCCTGTTCATTGCTGAGTAAAATTGTTTGTAATTTTTATTTTTTTTTAATTATATTTTTATGAACTTTTAAGTACTGTTTTGAAAGATGCCAAATAAATATACAAACAAAGAAAACTGTGCAAGTTTGTTTCTATCTTATTTTATTTATTATTATTGTCAGAAAATAGGCCTAATATTAGTATAGTAGCAAAATAAACTTTAAGATTTCAAGGCAACTCGATCACCAATTTACTTTACTCTCTATACCGTACTCTCTCAGACATGTTACAAGCCTAGGTCCAGCTATAATTATTCTTATATCTGCCTCGTTACAATCCAATTGTATGATTTGGCCTGCTAAACCACTATGTTTTAAGTTGCCGCAAAATTAAAACTTAAGTTTTAATACGTTATTTATTATCAGCTGGAGCGGCTTAGCGATCAAAGCACTGACAATTACAATTGTATAAAAATCAAATACAACGTTAATGGAATACGTATCTTTTATACATCATTTCATACCATTATGTTGCAGACAGACATGAAATTAAACTTGCATTATTGGCGCGAACTGATAGACGGATTGAATTTCACACATGCACAAAACCACTCTAAGACTGAGATAAAAGTTGTACCACTGCTTTTGGTAACAATGCATTAAAACCACTAAGCCGCCGCCCCTTGAATATTGTTGCTAAGTTCCCACAAAATGACAGTGTAAAAGCATACGCACGTACGTAGGTAGGCAACGTCTATGTTCACACACGGTAGCTAACGGTTAGCAGGATCCAGATCACAAACATACGCGCTCACCCGTGCGTTCATACAAGAAAATTTGTAGGACGCGCGCGTATTTCTGGCCCTGTTCTGATTGGTCAGTTCTTAAGTTTGTACTCCGAAAAAGTCCGTTGTTTTAGGATTCGTTTTGTTTGTTCATTCAAATCTCGAGCTTATGTCGACGTGAGCAGAAAACATAATTAAGCTTCGTGAGATGATTCGAACCCATGAACCCATAACCAGGTTCTGTTAACGTCCCATGGGCCGAGCTTCAAGGGCCTGCCTTGGTTGCGATGTAACCAATTTAGCATACCTTAATGAGTTTTGCTTCAAATGTGAAATCTAATGGGAGGTTGTTGTGGACTTGACAAATTTATGTAATACTTTTCTGATATTCTTACGTTGATGATAATGACAATTTTCATTTATTAGTATATTATAATTCTTAATTCCGTGAGAAATATTTATTAAGAACTTGAAGTATTCCCCTGAGGATCATGCGCAAATCAAGCCAAATCATTGTGATCGAGGTTATGAATGACTTAACAGTGGTCTTGGTAAGATTTTATAGTGACGTTCACACGTACGTTTTAAATCACATTCGCGTGAATTATACGCTCAGTGCGTGTGACCATGGTGTTACGCGACGCGAATCACGTAGCCTATCACAGATAGAGTGTTCAGGATTTTGACAGGATTAAAACGATGTATTTGGTTTCACCAAACTTTTCCGTGAATATATAAGGATGCAACTTTAATGATTCTAAAGAATGTAATGTTTGTTAGTGGCTTAATATTTTTATAATGACATGAACCATACAGTACGGTAGTAATTAAATATTCGTCCTCTGGGAATCGTTGGTCTAGTCAGAGGTGTTGCAATGGAAGGGATAATGGTATTTTATAATAATAATTTAAGTCGTTGGTTTGTATCAGTATCGCTCAATGTATGCCTAATCCTAAGGGAGTCGAGTGATGAATTTACATCACGCTTGCTGGGCCAGTAGTGTATCGATTTTTGTAACTCCAAATGTAGGAGCAGGCCTAAAACAGAAGAGTGATGTGAAAGGTAATTGTCGACCATCAAAGGTTAAAGCCGAGCACACATTGAGCCAACAAAAGCCTTTTGGTTGAAACTCTCCCCCCCCCTCCTCCACCGTCGGTCATGTTGGACCCCTATCGGCGAGTTCCTGGAGCCACTGCTTGGCAAGCGTTCACACTGTATAGGTTCGTCTGTGGACTGTCAAACCGACTCAAGCTGTGGTACTAAAAATAGAAAATCCATAATCTTTGAACGTCATATTTACGAGGTAAAGTGCATGAGTTTTTAATTTAAAGCCTGAATGTACTTTAAATTATTGGTAAACAGACAAAAAGGCGGATTTTTTTTTTTTTTTTTTTTTTTTTAATGCAGTAAACGGTACACAAAAAGTTAAAACCGTCAAGTAATGTTACTTTTAAAATTGTAAGTTTATCATTAATCGTATGCAGGTGTTGGATGGGGTTGTGAGATTTGGACAGTAATATGACAAATTTGGTATTCACATGAATTGTAGGATAACTAACTGTTTTGTATGTTGTCCGTCACCCAAGCATACCTGCTTGAAATTTAATATTTAATCGGTAGTTTCAAAACGGCGTCATCAGCGCCAGGTATGCCTATTGTGTTGGACACCTGTTTATCATATATATATTTTTTTAATTTCACCAGTTTTATTCATTCGGAAATCGAAATTACTGGTTTTATTCTTTGCAGTCATTTGGCTCGAGGTAGTCTCTTTGTCATATGCGAACGGCTAATAGAACTTACGTATCAGTGGATGATAAAAAAAAAATACTGAGAATTAATAAAGTCAATCGAATCAATGGTGTCTGTTTTTCGTTCATTACTATAAGTGTTTTCGGTGGCTTAACTGTTTCAGTCTTCCATGAAGTTATATAGGCTATATATATAATTTTTTTTATTGTTATTATTAATATTATTATTTCTTGACGCAATGTCACATCGAAATATTATTAATATTGTCATCATCATTTATTATAATAATAATTATTATTATTATTGATATTAATATTATTAATATTATTATTATTAATATTATTGTTAATATTATTATTATTATCATTATTATTATTATTAATAATAATATTATTATTATCATTTTTATTATTATTATTATAATTATTATTAATGTTTATATTTATATTGCTGATATTATTAAAACTAATATTATAGTATTATTTTTGTTTTGTAGAAAATCGAATTTGTCTGTGTATTATTTAAATGTAATAACTGTATTGTTTCCTTTTTTATTATCTTATTATTAATCTGTTATTTCAGTATTCTCATTTAGGGACCACAGTGGAAGCAAATGGCTTTTTGTACTTTTCTGTGCTTTCACCCTTGGATGTTTTTACGAGATAACTTTCAGAATAAAGATAAATATTAAATTTATACAATCCACGCTGCCATTCTGCGACCTAAACATTTGACGCATCGACGTTCTAAGAAGAGCTCTTCCCACCTCCTACATAAATTTAACCCTTTGTATCACACTAGTTGGATGCTGACAAAATGATAAACTAATTATTGGTTATTAATGACGATCAATTGCAAGCGATGTTCACATCACACCCGTCATTAAGATAAATGATGTGAGCAGCCAATTTAAAGAAAAGTCCACGTGCCTGACACACGTGTGTATTCAGCACGCGGAATAATTGCCTTCCTGTACCGTAACGTCGTTTTGTGTTCGCAAGAATCGCGCGCATTATTATTTTTAATGACGGAAATGCCAATTCAAAGGCAGCAATCTTACAAACGATTAAGAGTCGTCTGCAGTATTAAAAAAAAAAAAAAACATTCCTTCCATTTGAAAAATCATGTGTAATGTTCCCTTTACGTCACGGACGACCCCTCCACCCACCATCTGAATTGATAATAATTAATGGTCCCTTTCATCACTGAAAATGCATCCCCATTCATCCGAGTAATCCCCTTGAGTGCTACCCTTAATCATGTGACCAGCACATCCGCCCTACATTTCAGCAGTAATAATGTTTAATTCACATTTGTAAATATATCTTCTTCTTCTTCTTCTTCCGGAATTCCCGCCAACTTCATATTGAAGGCTTTGGCGCGGGCTGCTTCGCTTTCGATAAATAAAAATGGAGTAATTACCAATTTGGTCAAGATCTTAGTCTAATACAAAATTACTTAATGTTCCTTAGAATTTTAACTAACTAAACTTCATTAATTTAATTTATTATCAAGGCGAGTATCATGCATTCATATAACTGCAAAAAGAAACTTTTCGTTTATTATTTATCTATTTGTTTATATATAAATTATATATATGTATATGTGTGTGTGTATATATATATATATATAATCCTTAATCCATCGGAATAATAGATTATTTGTTCATTTAAGAGAATCATAGTTTCAAAAAACACCTATAAAAGTAATTCAGATTTTACGGATTTACAGTCGTTTTTATTTAATTTATCACCAGCCAGTTTTAGGGTTTAAAATAATATAGGAGCAAGCAGTTCAGGACATTATGCAAACGAATGATATAGACACATATTATTCATGCCCTTTAAGTTCATATATTCAAGCATAAGTGGCTTGGTTCTCGCGGACGGGTAAAAATACTCGAATTTTGAATATATATATTTTGTTTTTACTTTAGTGATAGACTCTTTATTACCGTAGTCTTTGACATAGAGAAAATGTTCCTGCCTCTTGCGCTGTAAGCTCAGTGGTTGGGGTCCAGGGGCACAGTTGAAATTTCCAATTTGGAATTGGACAGAAAAGGAAAATTTATCCTTTTTGTTTTATGGCAGTAAGGATTTTCAATTACAATTTTCAGTTGAAATTGAAAAATTACATATTTTAATTTAAAGTAAGATATTCATACATTGTATTTTATTTTTCATATATTTTTATTTATTTATTTTGTAAAGAAAATTACATACATACCAGTACGCAAGAAAACGAAGGTGTACGATTTCGTAAAACAAGCTATCCAAGAATACGATGACATTCGCCTAACCTGATTCATTCATACATCATTGTATTTTATTGTTATTATTGTCAATTCGATACATTTTAACATGATAAAATGATTTAAGAATGAAAAATCAGACATACCGAATGAAATATGAACTTAAACAATCTAATTAATTAATAAAGTAAAACAAAACACGTGCAATGAGACATGTGGTTATCTCTAAGTACTAATTCCATTTATAACAATTTACGTGGGATGAGGCGATCAGACGACAAAAGGTGTATGTATGCACACACACACGCGTTGCACGCGCAAGCTATGTCGTCACGTGTCGTCACATGGTTTCTTCGTTTGTGAACATCTATAATATTCATCATACCCATTTATTTTCCCTTCTCGTCCATAATACGTGCCTACTACTTTTATTACTGCCACTTTACTACGGCAACACTCCAACTACCACCACCATCACGACCAGAACTAATATCATTCTCACCACCACCACCACCACTACCACCAACTTCATTTGAAGAGCTCCACTTCACCGTTCATAAAGAATGATCATTCTACTTTTAAACGCAATTAATTAATTACTTCCTGTCAAGTTTTAATTTACTCTGGAGCCAAAACTCTGGAGCCAGTAAAGTGTTCTTGGGGTTATACTGCAGCGCCATGCTTAAGTTCTAATTCCGAGTTATTAGTTGTAGGGAAAAAGAGGCTCAGCGAGCGTCATACCATTAAGACCACAGCGGCCCATTACGATATTATTGCGGATCTAAGACCACCAGTCTCTCTCCATAGTGGAGCGAACAATAGCTTAGCAAATCATAGTATATATATATATATATATATAGGCATATATATATATCAATTCGACACATTTTTAACATAATATAATATATATATTAAAAAGTGAAGATTCCACGTTTGCTTTGATAAATCACATGAAAAAACGCAGCAATAAAATACAGCTTCGAGTTATATGAAGCAACATAATATATTCAATAAAAAAAATGAGGTTAATCTCATTTTAACTAGAGCACTGAAATACGATAAGAAAAACCAATATTTTTGAATCAAGTAAAAATTTCTGATCTATCTGACGAAATTTTTTTAACCGCAATAATGTATGGTAGAATTTTGTTTAAAAATACTATTAACAAAATAGAATTCAAGTTTGTCTTATTTAAAAATTCAGAAGCGAAAGTCGATAAATAATACTATTAATAGAACATATGATTGTTGAAGACACTGGTCTCTCATTTCTTAATTTCAGTTTAATTTATGTTTTATTAAAACAACTTAAATATATACTCGAATCATAGGACAGCGTCCGTGAGACATTTTCAGTATAATTGCTTATAAATATACATTATTATACCTAAGCGATAGAGGTAGAAACAGCCCATGCTATACGTAAGCCATACATGCATCATTTAGATATTTACATTTAAGAGCAATCCACATAAAATTTAATTACTTAAGTTAAGTAAACACTGATATGATAAGTCGCGTGCATGGCGTTAGACATGACTCGTAAAGAATGCACCAACGACATTGTATTCAAATTTCTTCTGTAAATAAAATAATGTTAAAGATAAAAAAACAAAAGACGAGGCTACATAAAGAAAACATTAACAGGCTGGCAGTTCAGTGTATCTTGCTATAACCTATTTATTTTTAGTACCAAAGGCCCGCTTGAAACCGGACTAAAAAATAAATATAGGCCTATTCACAGTTTAGGTGTACAATCTAAAACATCGACATGAAAATTGGTCACTTTGCCTCGTAGCTTAGTTGCTAAAGTATCCGAACGGCAATCGGAAGATCTTGGGTTAGAATCCCGATGAGGACATACGTTTTTCTCAATTATTTATCCGTATCTCATTTCCTGTCTCTTCCCTTTGGAAAAAAAAAACTCCCAATATATATTAAAACACTGGTGGCACTTAATAAAATAATAATATATATTAAAAAACAATATATATAATTTTAAATATATAGGCCTATATAAGTTTTAAAATATATATATAAGTCATATATATATAACAATGTATAAGTTTTTAATATGTATTAAAAACTGTTTTTGATTAAATTCGCGCATTAAAAATACTTGCGGTAAAGCTATAGTGATTATAATGATATATACATTTTGAACTTTAGAAGAGAAATCTGCAAGTGTGAAAAAAGGTCCAACCGGTATTCGAACCCGGGACCGTCTGCTGTCTCAGTATGCAGACGACTTGACCAACTGTCAGTGAGGCTTCGTTGGGAATTTAAAAACCGAATAAAGCAATAAATTCCTCTCACGCTTGCGCATGCGTATTTGAACAACACTGGTTCTTATTGCACGGCGAATAACAGAGATCATAGCCATAGATATGCCTCTAAAATTTACCTTGTCTACATAGTTTAACATTCACAAATGAACATGATATCTCAGATTTACGTGGTTGCTCAGTGGTTAGTGTTATGTCACTAGCTCTGTAGTTACCTGGTTCAAGAATAACTTTATATTTTTGATAAGTGTTTTGACATTAACATATTAACGTAGTGCTTCAGATCCACGTATAATAGCGCAATGGTTAGCCAGCCAATGCTGTTACCGTTTCAATTCCCTAAAAAATAACTGTTTTTTATATTAAAAAATTGTGGTTTAACACTCTAACAAATCAATTGCTTTCTGTACCAATGATTGGCTCAGTGTAGTGGCGTAGCACTTCGAAGTTGCAACACAAGTTCAAATGTCTTTTCCACTACAGCTGCGAAAGGGACAGGGTACGGATCAGGGTGGCGCCAGCGGGCGGGGCTTGGCCCCCAAGACCGCTTTTAAAATCTTTTAATCGAAGCTCGACCACGCCCACTTTGCTTTCGTCGGGGATATCTGACCCCTCGCCCCCCCACCCCCTCACCCACGTCGGGAAAATCCTGGCGCCACCCAGAACCTCCTAAATTTTTCAAAATTAGTAAAAAAATTGAGAAAAAAAAATTATAAATAAGGCGTAGAGTTCCATTTCGGGCCATCTAAAGATGCCATAATCTTAAATTTTCTAACCTCATCACAAACCGTGGTATGGACGGAGGTGGTCTATCTGTGAAAGTTCTTATCTAGACCCCCTCTATTTCTAATTCCTGAATCCGCCACTGCTGCATTCTTTTCTATAGGCCTACTGTAGATTGTACATCAAATATATGCTCATTATCATTTAAAAAAAATATTTGGTCAGTTATTAATAACACTTGAATCATTAAACATACAACTGTTGATATTTTAATTAATTTATGTTGATTTCTTATCATAAATAATATTGAACTTGCATTGCAAAATATTGCTTCGCTTTTTTTGTCCAGATGCACATCTTTTTGAGGCTTCTTTTCAAAATGAATGTTGTTTTACGGTATAGTGTAATTCCATTGTAACAGGTTCTAATAGTCAATTAAAATACAGCAAAATCGAATGTGGTCCTTAAATACGAATACGTCATTTTCATTATCACGGCATTCGTGCCTAAAATATTCTAAACAATACATATACGAGCCGGATATGATCGTTGATTCATTTGAAAGTACGGATATTCTGCCGTATGGGATGGATTGACTATAAATGATGACGTAACCGTATTCGATATCGTTTTCGTAAGCACGCGAAAACTCCCTATCAATGGGAAAATTTCACGAGTTTCTGTTAGTGTCTCATAAATAAAGTTACACTCAGGATAAACCTCTATTAAAAGGAGTTGACGTCATGTCATATTATCATAAAGATTTAGTATTTCTTAAAAAGGAAATGTTATCTTATTGGTCTTTTTTTCAATATGTTAGCATTTTTGTTTAAAAATTATAAATATGCCTATGATATTTTATGATTTTGAATAATATTTTAACTCCATATTAAAAGAAAAAAAGATAGGGGTGAAATAATTTATACATAAAGTATCTAATATGTGAATAATAAAAGTATTATTTTTTATTTTGCAATTAAGAATGGCTGTCTGAAGATATCGGTAAATATTCCTATGATATTTTGTGATTGTGAATAATATTTTTATTTTCCTAGTAAAAAAATAATGAAAGGCTATATAAAATAAAGATAGGAGTGAAATAAGTTGTACATAATGTATCTCAGATGTGAATAATAAAGGTATTTTTTATTTTGCTTTAAGAATATTTTTATGGTATTTTGTGATTGTGAATTACTTTTTTTCTTCCCAATAAGATTATAAAGAAAAAAATGAAATAAAGATAGAGGGTGAAATCATTTATACATGAAGTATCTGAAATGTGAATAATAAAGGTGTTTTTCTTATTTTTGCATTATGAGTGACTGTCTGGAAATATCGGCAAAGAGATTATTATAATGACGTATATTTCGATTCACATAACTACAAATCTAATGTCAAGCTTTTATGACAGGTGAAATGTTTACAACTGAGTTGTAATAATGTATCTAAGCGAAAGCATCAGTTATACAAAAAAAAATATTGTATGGTAATAAAAGGATGTTAATCTAATGGTGTGCTGTACCAACGACTTGCGATCGCATGAGAAATTTGCAACGGAAGGCAATGAACAGTCGAACATCTGAAACGGCGCCATCTCTCAAGACTCTAGGGAAAGGCCTCCTCTTTCATTCATTTATTCGTTCGTTCGTCAGTCCATTCATCCAGTTCGTTCGTCCGTTCGTTAGTTCGTTCATTCATTCATTCATTCATTCATTCATTCGTTCGTTCGTTCGTTCGTTCGTTCATTCATTCATTCATTCATTCATTATTTCTTTCTTTTTTGTCTTTCTTTCTTTCTTTCTTTTAATCATCTATTCATTGATTAATTTATTTCATTTATTCGTTCGTTCTTTTGTGGTTTCATTTATTAATTAATTCAATTAATCTTTTATTAAATAGTTAATTCAATCAGCCAATCTCTCATTCATTCATTCATTCATTCATTCATTCATTCACTTACTCATTTATTCATGCATTCTTTCACTCATTTATTTATTTATTCATTCATTCATTCATTCTTTCATTCCTTCCTTCCTTCCTTCCTTCCTTCATTCATTCATTCATTCTTAGTTTCTTTCATTTAATATACGGCTTGTTTTTTATTACCTCGAATCACCCAATACTTTCGTTCGCTCTAGGTCAATCATATCTTATAACGACCACCTCAATCAGAAATCAAGACAACATATACCCCTTCCTCTGATGTTTGAAGCTTCAAAAGAAAACATGATCTCAATACTGAAGGTGACACCTAGCTGATGATGATAAGAGAGAAACTGGGCTGTGGCGTTACTAAATAGACACATGAAACGACAACACAATCAGCACAGTTTAAAGTCAGGTTCCTGAGGAAAAAATGTTTTTATATTTTCACTAAACATTGTGTCTTCTAAAAATCAGTTGAACAACATATTATTAAAGAATTGATTTTCTTTCGGTGCCTGGCTTTTATACTAGGCCTATATCAAAATTAACAAATCAGAATCAACGACACGTACAGTACGAAGGTAAAAAATGATCATCCATGCCATAATATGCTAACATTTTATTCATGTAACGCATCTATAAGATCTCCAACTTTCATCCATTCTTGACATTATCAAAATCTCCAAGTATCTTGATCCCAATATTAGATGTTTTTTTACGAAGCAATCTTTTTAATTACCTACTTATAAGAGTATAGTTACTAATTTCTTTTCGATTACGTTGCACTTCTTCACTATGCGACTTGGTGATGTTGCCAGACGCCGTCGTATCCTTTGAGGAAGCTACCTCGGATGCTCAGTAAACCTCCAATTTAACTTACTACATTGAGATTTGTGGGGGATCCAGTACCAAGTTATTAACTTGTGCTCCGACACCTTCTTATTTATTGATGGTAAGGAAAATAAAGGAAGTGATTTTCTACTTTAGGAAAAACATCAAAGATGTCGAACAATTCATTGTAAATAATGAAATTGTAGTTAGAAAATCAGAGCGCAAATATTTAGGTGTAATAATTGACGATAAACTAAATGGGAATGAGCACATACAAGGTGATATTCGAAAACAAGTCAACGTTTTTTTTTTCCTCAGGAAGCTAAATGAGTTTAATGTACGGCACGAAACGATCTCTTAAAATCAGTTATCTGATTCTGTTGTATTGGTTTAGTACCGTACAAAGATAAAAAGCGGCAGAAAAAGTAATCGGTATATAGAGTTTCCAGGTATGAAACATTGTTGTGGAACTATAATAAGGGATGATTCTCATCCATTAAACAGCAACATAATTTTGAACACATCTGGAAGAATTCGACAAAATACTATCAAATCAATCGGTTTAAAAATTCATTTCTACCATACGCATGCCAGCTTAACAATAATCATTTCTCCTGATAATCTGGCTGTAGTAGGTAATGCAGTTGTTTTAAGACCATT
>NW_022743371.1:441599-468733 GCF_011630105.1 Anneissia japonica | reverse complement strand
TCGGCATATTGATGTGATGCTAAATTGCTGTCTCTTATACACATCTAGATGTGTATAAGAGACAGATAAATCTCTGTAGGCTGTGATTGTCTGGACGTAGCAACGCAAAGACGCCGTTTATTGAAAATGATCAATTAATCTAGATGTATATAAAGGATATCAATTGATTTTGATGATTAAGCCTACATTTGTCGCATTCGCCATCACGGTAAAAGTTTGTTGTCCTATAAGCTAAAATTAGGCCTAATAATACTAAATATAATTCATATAATATTGGTATTAATGAGAATATAGTAATGCTAGTGATAGGGACAATATAATACCATTCTAAAAGTAATATATTATCTTAATAATATGTAAAAAATAAATATGCCGTATTTGAATTAATCATTTACTTGCGCCATTTGTATTGTTTGTTTAATAACTATAATTTCCATTGTGATTTTCTAGTGATCTACACTAACACAGCTGCACATAAGAGGGCGTATATCAGATTGGCTGGATTGAATTTGTGATATTCAACAGGCTTTTACAGCGTCGTGATTATAGGTTCAATTCTCCATACACAGCTGAATAGGAACATTATTATTACTGACTTTTCCTGCGTTAACAGAAAAAGCAATTGTTTATGTTTTTAATTTTTTTTCTTATTCTTCTATCCTGTTTTCCCAGTTTTTTTTTCTGTCCGGCACTTTGGTCACTTTCCGTGCTTGGATCTTCTTCAAATTGTGTCCAAGTAAATACCATATATCAAAGATGTGCATATTAAAACATGACGTCATTCTACATATTTTGAATATTAATAAACTGGTAATTTAACTTTTATGTTAACGAAATTTGCGTTTTCTAAAGCGTTTCAAACTACCATACAGCTAGATTAATCACAAAATTACTGTAAAATGCATAAACAATTTTTGCCTTTTACATCAAATTACGAAAGGTAGGCAACTAAATATGCACCGACCTCTGCTCTGGTCCTTTAGCGTAATGGCAAGACACGCAACATCACCCTCGCTGTTACCACTGCAGCCGAGTCTCACTAATCACGACTTGATTTTCATGTTTATTTTTTTAGCTTCATAATTTTCTTTAGTACGATTTTCCCTGTTTTTTATACTTTATTTATTTTTTTTTTAATGATTTTGACTTTTTTAGGGGGTAATTTCAACATCACTTCTTATCGGCATATTGATGTGATGCTAAATTGTATAAATGTACAAAAAATACGGAGAACCTGTTTTTTATTAAGGAAAATTAACCGTGCTTACGATATTTTTATCTTGTTAAAAATAATAAAAATTTTGTCTTAGTTTTTAAATCCAATCAATTATTTGATTGATTGATTTATTTATATGTACCAATATTTGTATCTTGTTGAATATAATTAAATTGGTTTCTTGGTTTTTAAATCGAATCAATATTTATTTGATTTATTTATTTATTTAGGCACAATGTACTAAGAATTGTTAATTGCGAATATATCACTGTCTTACCACACATACCCACAATGCCTTAGGCCTACAGAAATCTCAATTATGAAATTAAATATTATTTCTGAGAATTATGTAGGTCTATATTATATATATATATATATATGTATATATATATATATATATATATATAAGAGTTCTAATAATCAACACATAGTCTCGCAGCTCTATTCTGAATAACTCCAACTGTTATTCTTGTGTTATTTATTATATATATATATATATATATTTATATATATATATATATATGTATATATATACAGATATTATGTCTACATATAAATACATACAAAAATAATGCTGACAAAACACATTCAACGGTAACATACATTTAAAAGACAGTACAATAGAAATCATTAACATTACATTGTTTTATATAAATTGAAACAATTCTTTATTAAAACCATTAAGGGAAAGTCATAAAACAGGTTTAGTATATTCTGAATATAATCTGTAAACATAATGTTCTGTAAACATGTTTTACTTAGTAAATATGTAATATTGTTTATATAATGTGTGTACATATGTATGTATGTGTATATGCGTGTATGTGTGTATATGTATGAATGCGAATACATACCGGTAGCCTATAACAAGAATATGTTTTTATGAAATTTATACTGGGAAAAAAAGAGAATAAAGGTGGGCTGCTCCCACGAAAGAGAAAAAAGAACATTTACATTAACAGCCTAAATATTAAAAAAGAAAAGAAAAAGGTAATAGTATCAAATAATAAATAAACCAAGGAATTAACCCACCCAGAAATGAGTTACTTAGGTATAATGAAATAAAAATTGAGACAAGCTGTATGTATCTATCGAATTATATTGCTTTATATTATGTCTACGACTCCAACTGTTATTCTTGTGTTGAATTTTTTTTATGTTTCGAATAAAAGTATTAAATATGTATCGAAACAAACTTCACTATTACATGTATTATATTAAATTGTCAACATAGGAATGGAAAAGGGTTACAGAAAGATTTTATCGTTTGAAAATATATATTTGAGGAAAATATCTAATATCTTTCTTCTATTATGCAGTTAGTATACCTGTATGTAATACAATACAAACCCTATTGTAAGTTATATAACAGAAAATTAAAGACAAACTTTTCAGACTAACAAATTTTATTATTACACGAGCTTTCAAACACGTAGTGGTCTTCATCAGGTGAATATAGATAAAAATATTGTCATATATATATACAGTAAGAACAAAAGAGAATGGACGCTCTTCTGGTATCGGAATTTTAATATAAATAGTGATAACATCTGGTAAAACAATGGATGAGGGAGAGGCGAATAAACAGAGGCAAGAAGTCTAAAATATACAAGATAACAGATAATGATAATAGACAAAAGGCCTCTGTCTATGTTGAGTCCTAAATTAATACAATCAAGTTAGTTATAAAACAACCTTTGTATATTTCAAGCTAACAAATAGGCAAATATAAAACAAATTATTTTGATAATTTCTGGTTAGAATATTGTGTACGATACTAGTGTATTGCAAAATATCGCATAGGCCTACAGAATCAAGTAAACATTTAAATATTGTGCATACTGCATGATATTCAATTCTTTTTTTAAATTAGTTATAACCATCTTAAGTCATAATGCATTTGTGTTACGAGGGTTCTAATAATCAACACCTAGTCTCGCAGATTCTGAACTCTCGATCTGTACTTTTGTAATATAAGCCTTTGAACAAGTACCCTAGACAGTGGCACTAGTTACCATGGGATAAAAATAGAGCATTGTATAATAATTTCATAATTTTAGGAGAAGTAACAATCTGTAAAATCTTTAATTTTATTGTAATTAAATTTAATTTAAGCTACAATATAATTTAAACTAAATTGTATAAACAATAGTATGCAATGCCATTAATGATGTTAAGGCTTAGGATTTGAACCTGAACGATAGTTTTTATACGGTGAGCACATTATTCACTGGGATTGTATCAATTAGGCCTATAACTTACATTGTTATGCAAGCACAATCAATTATTTCATGGGGCTCCATGATTATTTGTTGCAACGCTGAAATCGTATTTACACCTGTTCTTCTCTGGTGTATTAAAACATTTTTGATTCAGTTTTTGCAACTCTGTAGTGTTATGGCGGGAAAATGATTCATAAGCGGAGACGGCCAGGAGAACAGTACTGCTTTAGTAAGCTATCTACGTCAGCGCGCATGGATTAAACGCAAAACTGATTCAATTTGTCAAATTATTGAAAGCGACGCAGATTACGAAGATTAAGATCGGATGCTGAAGTGGGTGTGAGTTATAATAATAAACCTAAATTGAATGATCTTTATAGTTAATAAATAACGAATACCAATAATATTTATGTATTTGATATGAATCTATAGACACATTAATGTATGGAATTTCATAAATGGCACCTCTCAGCGATAACAGCCCTTGCACGATGATAGTAAATTTCGCTTTAGATAAATAGTGGACATATGGCGCAACGTCATAGAATTAAAATGATATTATTAATAAGTACATTGATTGAGCATTTGGAATTAGTTGTTCTTCGGCGGCTTGGACAATAGAAGAAAACCAAAATAAAAAAAATGTTAACATTGAAAAATGGTGCGTTCAACAGATGACGTTTCCTGCGTAGGCTATTAGTTGTGTCCGTCACTGTGTAGCTAGCCAAACACCATGATTTGTGAAGGGGTGATGATTTTAAAAGTATTGGATATTTACGTTAAATTTCAACAATTCGAAAATTGTAAAATCAATTGAATATAATGCTAATTGAACAAAAGAATGAATAAATAAATAAATAAATGAACGAACGAACGAATAAAAGTGTGAGAGAGCAAGCGAACAAAAGAAACGAGTGAACATGAACGAACGAATAAACAAACGAAAGATTGAATGAATGAATACCTTTTAACGAATGAATGAATGAATTAATAGATAAAAGAATAAATGAATAAATGAATGAGTGAGTAATGAGTGAATGAATGAATAAATTAACTAATCAACGACCGAATAAATTAACGAATGAATAAATGATTGAATGAATGAAGAGATGAATGAATGAATAAAAAAACAAACTAATGAAATAAATGAATGAATGAATGAACGAACAAATCAACAATCAAATGAATAAGTAAATAAATAAATGAACGAATGAATGAATGTATTACGTAATGAATGTTTGAATGAAATAATTTATAAAAATAAATGATTGAATGAATGAATAAAAATAAATAAATAAATGATATGAATGAATGAATGAATAAGTGAATGAATGAATGAATGAATGAATTTATTCATTATTCATTTATTCATTCATACATTCATTTAATTAATTTTTTTAGGGGGCAGTTGACTGTGAGTTATACAAATTAATTCGTTTAAGCTGCCCCAGATCATTTTCTGTATTTAATTTATTTTTATTTTTTATTTTTTCATTTTGCATTACTGATCGAATAAATAAACGAAACGAAACTATAAACCCAATTAAAAAATAATGAATTGTAGACCTATAAACTTCTAAAAAATAGATTTATCGTTTATAATTGTGAGAAGTTATTGGAACGTAAACTATGAATATGAAGAGGAAAATATTCATGCGTATACGTAATTTCATATACATTAGAAGGCATGTCATGTCTTCTTCATGAGAACTCGTGAAATAAAATATAGCAATTAAAAAAATGACGCTAAAACGATGATAAATATGTAATGAAATACTACCGTGCTGAAGGTTAAAATGGAATTACGAGGAAAAATTGTTATGTAATTCTATCCGGTTTTAACTGGTGTATATATCGCTTACAGCTAGTAAAACAGATCATTTAAGAACGAATAAAGACCGGGTAAAGTTGTACGTGTGGTAAGTCAATTTAATACGGCGTTAAAATCGATGGGGTACCCGGACAAATATTTGTTGGTTATAAAATACATACAGCGATTTATTCTATTTTTGATGAACACGCTGATAGATTTCATTTCAGAATGTAGGACAGTAACTAGTTACATCGGCTTTATAATTACAATATTTCCAGAGTCTGACGCGCTCATTCACATACGAAACAACTAGACCTATTTACAATTATGTTACGTTATCATATGAATTGTATATTATTTTAAGTGTAATATACATTCATGCTATATCTTTGATATAAGTTTGCGTAAATATAAAATGCAATAACCTTTATTAGATAAATCAGAGTTGATGCATGGTAATGGTCGTACTGATGGTACAGCGTTTAGCATAGCTCTTAACGAATGTTGTCCTATAAATAAATTTAAAAAAATGTGTAATAAAATGCACATCATTTACCTTTCTTTGATGATTTATATATAATTTAACAGTGTTAACGGCTATCTTGATTTATATTATATGCTACTATGATATAATTGTAACATTATTTACTTACTGTTTTATTTAAATATTATTAAATATTATTATATATATTATTTATAAATTATATTATTTCATATAATATATTTTTTTCAAATAAATACCTAAACAATTTTATTAATTAAATATAAACTCGGAAGGTAAATTTACGTAGATTAGATCAATAGAGAATGGACATATTAATCCTTATCTATTCATTAACAAGAATAACATTTTCAATCTTGTAATCAATTTTATATAGCCGCAGTTATTTTCGACCTAGACAGGCCTTGCCAAAAAGGTACACTTTCTCCATAAAAAGGCTTCTTCTAAGAATCTAATAAAAGAACAAGATGAAGAGGAAGAAGAAGCAGAAGAATGATTTAACACTAACAAGTAATAATAATAATAATAATAATAATAATAATAATAATAATAATAATAATAATAATAATAATTACAGTACAGTAGTATAATTGATATAATATGGAAGTTCAAAATACAACTTCTGTGGATGATGGACGTTTCTCTCCTCCGTCATTTCTTTGTTTCTTTCTTTATTTGATTTTCTTTCTTATCGACAGCGACATAAAATCCCATAGGCCTATATACATATTATGCAATAAGAACAATTAATGGCCACAAAAGCTGATCAGCGTTACAAACTAGAACGCCATTAATCAGCCTTTCGCTTTTACCGGGTAGGAGAGAGATTTGAATTCGTATTTGCAGAAATAAGTCAAAGTAGACTCGCCTCATGTACGCAGGTGTATTGCAAAATGTCATTTTAAAATCTATCCGATACAGTTCTTATTTAATCACCATGCGCATGCTCGTTAATCAACGATTACGAATCGGATGGAATTTCAAACTGTTTCGTTCATTCATTAGGAAAAAAAAGAACAAATATGTCGAAAGATGGTAAATTTATGATTCGTCTAAGTTATTAAACAGTGTTAATTACGTACACACTTGCTTTCACTTCAGGGAATGCTTCTCACACGATAAAAATTATTCGTTTTAATGATGTGGATCGAAATGAATTTCTCTTACAATCTGATTAATAGAAGAATACATGATATACATATATTTAAAGTTATACGTGGGACTTTTTTGTGTGTGAAATCGAAGCGTATTATACTTGTATAATAATGTACAGTATACTGCATGGGTGGAATAATTCATTTAAAAAAATAAAAATAATGAATCTTTACTTCATATGATGAAAGTGAAAGCAAATATGTCAACGTGTTAAGCTTTGACTAACTGTGATTTATTTAAGAGAGGAATTATAAGCAACATTTAAATGTAGCATCAGCAAAGAAAGAAACCCATATAGCCTTCCCGTAAGTTCACGTTGAGACCAAGTTACCCTTGCATGCCTATTAAAAGGTACTATATGACTTGTAGGACTTGGCTGTTTTTAAGCACCAATAGAGAGCTTTCTTAACGTTACTTCAATATATTGATAATGACCTATTCGTTATCGTTTCGCAATGATAATGACGTACCGTATTTGTTATCGTTTCCCATCATAAGTAAATTTCCCACACAATTAAAATCGAAACGGTAATGGATTTGGTCTATTCAAATAATATGTTTGTTCTAGTAAAGTTTAATTCAGTTAGCGTTATAATAAGGGGATTTCGCAACCTTGCGAAAATGATAACGAATACGAATACGTCATTATCAGTCATTCGTGCCTCAAACATTCTTGAAAATTATGCCGTACGAGCTGAATATGATCCCTCATTTATGCAAAGACATGAATCGCCTACGTTGTGCCATATATGACAGGCCTACTGCAAGTGAAGAATTGTCTAAAAATGTGATGACGAAACCGTATTCGTTATCGTTCGTAAGCTAGAGGAAACTCCCTTTTTACATAGGCGCCTACGTGTAATCGCACGAAAAAGAAGAAAACACAGCAAAAAGGATAAAAGTTGTACCAACAAAAGGAGACGAAGAAGAATAACCAGATGGTGATAAAGAAGAAGTAGGGAAATATAATAAAGAAGACAAAGAAGAAGAACAAGAAGGTTTTTTTTTGGAGGTGGGGAGGGGTTGTTCTCTTTTCTAGTATTTAATTCAAAGTAATATTTAAAAGAGACATTAAATGAGTTCAAAAGAAGGTGATGCTTGAGTTATTCGCAGTTAAGCATTGTATGCCAGTCTGTTAGTGGCATTGAATCAATGTTGGTCTGTCAAATATATAAATAAAATAATAATAATAATAATAATAATAATAATAATAATATAATAGGCCTATAATATAAATAATAAGTAATAATAATAATAGTCCTAATAATAATAATAATAATAATAATAATAATAATAATAATAATAATCAACTCAATCGAAACGTCGAGACATTCTCGAGAAACAGTTCTTTTCAGAATTATCAAAGTGGAGCACCGCAAGAATTAATACATTATTAATAATAATAATAATAATAATAATAATAATATAAGAATAATAATACTAATAATAATAATAATAATAATAATAATAATAAAATTACTAATAATAAGCACAAATAACAAGGTCTCAAAGTGCTAGGTCCAAGTAAACAAAAATATAAGGCGAAAGTAGTGTAAAAGCAGAAAAAATAAAAATATATAACAAATATTTAAAAATAAGATATATATATATAATAAAGAAGACGAAGAAAATATAGAGAAGGAAATGAAGTAAAATAGGTAAATAAGAAGAAAAATGAGAAGAGGGGAGCTGGAAACAGAAAAATAAAAAAGGAAGAAGGAGAAGAAGGAGGAAAAATTAAAAAGTTATGAATACAATTTAAAAAACGTATGGACATGTAAATGAATGGGTATCGCACATAATAACACCACACTTTAATATTTCATGAATCTTTATAAAAATGATGAAATATTTGTTAAAATAAATTAGGCTCTTCATCATGGTTCAAAACTTAGACGGACTCACTGCGTCGTGTGCGACTGTGGGCGACAAATCCAACTCCGCTTCATTCTTTAATACAGAAATATGAAGACTACATTTAGTGCTAGTCTTTTATTATTAAAAACCAAAGACACCAAAGACCAAGATGTGAAAATGTATAGTTTAGTGGTTTCAATGCCAAAAAAAAAAAGAAAAAAAAACATGAAATGCTGTGACTACACAGACATTAGAATTCTATATGAAAGCCGATATTTTGTGTATTAAGTTCTTTTTAGTATCAATGTAGTAGGACGGTAATAATAATGATGATGATAATAATAATAATAATAATAATAATAATAATAATAATAATAATAATAATAATGATAATGATAATGATAATGATGATGATGATAATAATAATAATAATAATAATAATAATAATAATAATAATAATAATAATAATAATAATAATAATAATCCCTTTCTTTTCCATTTAAAATTTTAAAAACACCTTTCATTAAAAGTTTCTATATTTTCATCTTTTTTCATTTAACTTGGCCTACTGTACAATAGGCCCAAGACTGCAATCTGATATGGTTATTATAAGCGATATGACATATACAAAAGGAAATCAATTTGAAAATGGTTTATCATTAAAAGAAATTACTAATTTTTTATTTGAGAATTATGTCATATCTTCTAGAGCAATCATTATGTGAAACACTGACTTAGAATCATGTCGTTTGCACATGAGTGATCAATAATGGCGAAGCCGATCAAATGCTCAAATTATGAGGACGAGATTAACTCATAAAACCCTACACATAATCGGTCTAAATGCCAGATTTAGAAACACATGGTAATTGATTTGACAACTTAAACATTTAGTGTGTTTAAATTAAATACTGTAAAACTAATAAGCTAAACCTAGGCCTACCTATTCATCTACCGTCGCTGCTGTTTGTAGAGATATGATTGGCATCGATTACAAACACTGATCGTGCCAGGATACCGCAGATCCAATACATTTTTTACTTAGATAATAACATAAACAAAGCTCGTATCATGCCGGCCTGGCTACTTGGTTCGGCGGGGTTTGTACGGATAGATATTGTTGTTTAAACACCATTTTATAAGAACTGTATATTTTCCATGATGTTACCACAATTGTGGAAATGAAGCAGGATAAAATAATTTGATTCGTGTATGTATAATATGTTTTATGAACTTGTTTAATAGGAGAACGTTTGTCGTAGTTGTCTAGGCGTAGGCATAGACTATGATGCATGCTGGAGTACTGCATGCAAGGCAAGCATGGTTAGTGACAAAATGGCTTGTAGTACCTATTCAAAGGAAGTGATCCTTGACGACTAGGTCCGCAGTAGTACGTTCATGGTTGGTCAGGGCCCTGGATGAGTGTGTGATATTAATGATATAATAATGATACTGACATAATATTCATAAAGTTTTTAGGTTACTGAATACTTTTAACTGAAATTTATGTCCCGCCACAACACATTTCCTTCCCCCTCCCTGCCCCACGACTTGCTACGCCAATGTATTACAATAATCTTTACTGAATACAGACAGTAATAGTTAGTATTTGCCTATAGTAATTCTGTAGTCATAAATTTATATGGACCTTTGTTTAGGCTAATTGTAAATCTTTTACCAGACTGTAAAATAAGGTGTGCACAGGGAATGTATCTCCTGCGCAAAAATTAGGCCTAGAATTTTGTCTGTGCATTTCGGAAAATAAGGGCCAATTTTGCTGAAAATTAGGTCCTATGATGTCCTATCTTTCATTCAACATACAACCAAGCAGTACAATAGTCAGTGGCGTAGGTAGGTGTGAATGGGCACCAGTAGAAGATTAATTACCGGGCCCATCGATGTGGTAAGGGAATTCCTTTAGGTTCTCAGAAAATTCATCGTAATAATTACTTCTTTTACCCCCTACTCCTAAGGCCTAGGCTAGTAATAAATACTAATGATAATCAGATTCGTAACTATTGTAAGAAGAACATATTCGATCTCAGTAGCTGTCCTAAACTAATTAAGAAAATCGTTGGAACATAATTTAACAACTGAAGTTGCGGGTCAGGGAATTCGAAACAGAGAAGCCAGGGAGGGTGAAGACCACCTCAGCCCCACTATGGTTAGGGCTGAGGTAAGAAAATTTATTATTATAGCACTTCTAGATGATTGGAAATGGCACTCTCACTTAAATTTTAATATAATTTCCTTTTTTCCCATTTCTTTTATAATTTAAAAAAAAAAAGATTTTCCGTGCAAATAGGATTAGGTTTTTGGGTTATCTTTAGCATAAATTACTGTACAGTGTGGGTGTTTCAAACGCAATGGCTAGATTCCAGACTGTAAAATAAGGCTTGTGCATATATCGCCATGCAAAAACTTAGAAAATCCATCATTTTGAAAATAAGACTGACTGATTACCACACAAACTTGGTAGAATTTAGGCCTTGGCCTACTGTTTATTATAGGTACTGTAGTTACACACTTTACGATTCTTTTTCTTATGCAAACTTGACTCAGATTCAGGTTCCTAAACTACTTGTCGGGAGTGTGAGCCATTCTTGGATGACCATACTCCAGGGGTGGGTATAAAATTGGGTTTGGTGGCAACAGTGAACTTTTTTATTTAAGACCGAGGCTGCACTCAAACTTTGATGTTTCCAGTGCACTTCTGGAAAACCTTCTTACACTGCTTTTTTTTTTTTTTCTTTTTTCTGAATTTCATGGTGCCTTTAACATTCCGGAGAATTATACAAAAGCACTGGCATCAGTTTCCCTGGTCACTAGAGGCTTAGTTGGTGACCAGCACATTTTTTGTAACTTTCTCAGTTCCCTGGGTAGTATCCCGATCTCACGATCAGAAGTCCGACACGTTCGTTGCATCACATGCTACGCTCAGTTTTAATATTACATTTTATAGGTAATCGGGGATGGGCCGTAAAAAACAAGGTGTTTTCTAGCCCACCTGTGCTATACTCCAACCATTAATGATTATCTTTCTTTACATCTGGCAGGTAAAGAAAAGAAAAAGTGGACAACGAACAGAAGACGCAAAGCGAGGACAATCATGTGCAGAATGGTAAAGCCTGGTCACTACTCTCTGGTGATGTGCTATATGTGGTTGTGTTGTTTACCAATTTCATTGACATCCCATATAGACATAAAAACGAAAAAAATTTTGAAGAATTTCCAGCGAGGTAAGACGACTTTTGACGAATATTAATTCTAATGTTTGTTTTATTTTTTATTTCACTGCTTGATTGGTCGAGCAGTTAAGTCAGGGGCACCGTAACCTTCAGCTCTAATATCGGCGCTGGTTCAAACGGCTCACTAGCCAATGGTTCCGGTGGTGGAACAAGTCTTCTCGAATAAGGACTTTAAACTGTAGCATTTGGCTTGTGTACACTTCAAAGAACCCAGTACCCCTGTTGTTTAATCGATATGCCACTTAGGATAGTGATTAAGTTTACTTATTGTCATATCCTTGCTCTTGTGCCTAAAGAAATGAAATGAAATGGAAAGATTCCCGCAGTACTGTATTGCAGTAACATGCTTTGTCTGAAAGTCGCTTAAGTACTTGATTATACCAAGAAAGCGAATAAACATTTAATAAACCACAGCAGGTATAGGCAAAATGGGTTGTGATATTCAAAGAAACTTTCATTTAACAAGACAAGATAATTGATAATTATTAACAAATGTGAGCTGAACTACTGTATTATTACTATATTGCTTTCTGAGTGCATTTAGAATTTTGCAAATTTATCTGGCAATTATTTCCGAGAATGTAGGTCACATTCAATAAAGATCTTGTAATTGTGGTTGATGAAGATACCATATCGCACATGATTTAAGTTCTATGATCAATTAAATCCTGGAAATTTCAAAAATAGGAGTGATGTCTTTCTCTACCTGACGGGTGTTCGTAATATAAATAGTTTTAAATTTTGACTAAATTATTCAAGGGTACGAGTAGCCTCCTGCCTGTTCTGCGGCATATCTATAGTTGGAGGTTTAAGCCCCGAAACAAGCTTATACCCCTCCCCAGGTACTATATGCCTGGGCACTTAAAATTTTCCTAAGCAATAACATTACGCTCTAGTAGATAGAAATCACTTTTTTTTGGCCTGCACAGGACCCCTTACAGTAATTATTTATAATAATACTTTATTAAGCCATCATTTGAAAAATGATATTTGGCCATCTCATAGGGTCTATTTGTTATTTTCTTCGTACCATTTAACTTAAATGTAATATTTACTTTATGTTTACAAAATTTTATTTATGGTAAAACTTTCCCCCGTTCGTTGGACACCAATACGGAAAATTCCAAGTCTCAGTTTTGGGGCTTAAACATTACATTACATTTTAATGCGTGCATCTATATCACTATCTCTCCACACAAAGAATTATACCGTATTTATTTTTTAAAATGCCCCGCTTTGAATAAACTTCCCCCTCGGATAAAGGCCCCCTCTAGAGCCTAATTTAGAACATCTCCCATGTACAAACACTCTGAGACGTTTCTTTTTTCCTCTAATAGACTCCCCCAATAAAAGAATGTAAACAAATCTTAATGTTGTACTCCGGTAGAATTACATGTTTTCTATTAAACCTTTCCAGGATCAATAATTTCACGCAATAACACATTTTGAGGGTAGTTGATGTGTTGTAGTTCTATGTATACAGTGGAATTATGTGGCATTTATTTAAATAAATGCTATACAGATTCTTATTTACACCAAAAAAATAAACTTAACAATAAATACCCCGGGGTGTTAATTTATATAAACCTTGATTATATTTCTTTTCAATTCCTTTCAGATTGATTACTAAATTCCTTATAATGTTTCTCCATAAATATAAATTATTGTAATTGATTATAAACATATTATGACTGATTTATGTTTAGTTTACCATACTATTACCATTATTTATAATTTTCCTTACAATTCAAAGCCGCTTCGGATCTCTTTGATTCTTCTTCTTGTTACTTCTTGTACATTAAATGTTCAATGATTATACACATTACTTCATTTTAATATTATACAGAAATTTATACTATACTGTACTATAATTCAATTTATAAGACTTAAACGGTACTTATGGCTTTGAATTTTATATAAATTAAATTTGTAAATAAAATTGCTTTTAATCTCTTAAAAGCACGAGACATAGTATTCCTTACATAGTAATAAGATTAACAATTCAATCTTGTATAAATTTTATATAACCGGATCAACATACAGTAGGCCTACTGTAGGCAACCCTTGCTAAAAAGGTACACTTTGTCCATCAAAAGGCTTCAATGAATGGAATAACTTGTTCGAAGCACAAACTCCTGTAGACCTAACCCAGTAGGCCTATCGTTACGATTTTTAATTGTACAGGAAATCTACTCGTCACCCTCGTAGGAGAAATACGTGAATTAATGTATGGGTAACAAAGGAGTGAATAAGTTTGCTTTCTCAGAGTCCTTGGCATTAGTAACTTGTTTTTTACTTCTGTGTTTTATATGTTTCATCAAAAGTCATTTTTGTGCAGCAATTCAATTCAAAGAATCAAATCAAATTAAACCATACTTTCTCTTTTGCGAAACACACTGAAATTTTCCTGTCCACATTGAACACCTGACCTTCATTCTGGGCAGATTGGATGACGGGGCAATTCTATTTTTTAATCTATACTGTAAGAAAAATCTTACCCAGTTTTAGGTTGGACAAACTTCAAATTTTATGTTTCAGTTGCAGATTTACACATATACTGTAAGTAGGTACAGTACCGTTTTTTAGGCTTCTTCCTTTGTACCAGGTGACCACGTACTGTAAAATGTTATGATACTGTATAAGATGTCAAAATTGCAACCCAGGTTTAGATGAAGATGAGTCTGCCCAGGTCTCGTATTGCAGTACCAGAGCTGACTTTATAGTTGGACTAAATTTAGGTTGCCTTTGGGTTGCCTTAAAATTTATTGATTGTTCACACTTTTAAAAAAAGTGGCCCGAGGCTGTCCTGAGCCAACATAACTATTAAGTGGTCTCAAATACTGGTCTTAAAGACAGCTTTCTGGACCGGGGTTTTCATGGTCTTTAGCAGCTTTGGTCTCTAATTAGAATAATAAAAGATAAAAGAAATCTGTTAATTTTAGGACTACAAAATTAAAGTGGTCTTTAATTGGAGGTAGTCCTTAATTGGAGGGTCTTTCATTGGAGGGAGATGTGTACTATGTTATTTAAGTTCCACAGAGCCAATAAAGTTTACAGCCTATTCCAAATGATAAGTGTAATTAAGATATAATATCTTTTGTCATTATTATATTATTATTATTACCAAATAAATCATATACAAAATCTGTGTTCCTGCCTGCCAATCTGTCCACTTATGTCTGTCTGTAAACTACACCTGTCCATCAGTCAGTCAATTAATCAATCAATCAATCAATCAATTTAATGGCATATAAAATACAAAGACATGATATTTTATTTTACCTCATTTATGTACCTGTATCTTTTATGGTTATGGATTTTTTTCATGAGAATTATTTACAATAACAAATTAAGTTTATTGATATTATTTTTGAAAATATTCTTTTTTAATAATGAGGACTTTGTAAAAGCATGTGATGTGAAAAGTGTTGTTTTTACATCAAATATCTATCTGGTTCTCCTGCTTAAATCTAGTCTACACATTAAAATGCGCTTATCTGTCTCAAGTAATCATATTAATGGGTAGAGAATATTTGCAGAAAGAATAAACATACTTATTGCATTCATATGTGTAATAAAAAGAACCTGTTTATTCTAACCACAAAAATCATTTAGTGTGACAGGTAAATTGAAATCTTTATGATTCTGATCTACGCGAGAATCAAGCAAATGCTATTTATGAGGTTTATGCACTGAGAGTAGATAAAAGACAAGAACACTTAATGGCAAGTAAAAAAAAAAAAAAGTTTCTCATCCTAATATTTTGAAAAAGGAGAATGAGGACACTTTCCTTTCCTATCCCCAACCACGAATGATAGAGAGAGGAATTTTGCTGATGCGAGTTAGCCAGATTTTTGTACGTTTCGTATGGAAATAAAGAAAAAGAAATTGGTGAGGCAGAGCAAATGGATGTGTGAGGGAATGAGAAACCAGTAATTTTTTTTATTTGGCCTAAACACAGGAAAGAGATTATTTTAATTCTTCTATGAATAATATAAAAACATTATTGTAACTGGACAAAAATAAATGATTTATGAAAGGTAATTTAAAATTATTATTTCAATTTGTGCAAACTGGTGTAACAAAATATAATCTAAACCAAAAAAAAAAAAAAAAAGTAAAAATCCTTGATCTTTAATTATTTAAGCAATAAATTACAAGTATTAGAAAACAGAGCAGTTAAAATAAAAACAAAAATCTAGCAGCAATTGTGTATACTGTAACTTTAAATTTAGTGGACTTAATTTTGATAGATCTTTAGAAGAGGGCTAGAGAATAATAAAGATATTATTTTTCCTTATTTGGCAAGATTGTATACCAAAAACATCTTTTTAGAGGAGAAAATGAAAATGTTATTGAGGCGGGAGTTGTATAAGTGTTGTATAAGTGTGCACTGTTTGTATAGAGGGTGAAGCGTAACACGTCCACAGAATAACTGGAGTATAATTCAAACCCCAATTTTCAAAATTATAATACAGTAGTTCTAAAGTAAGTTTACTGTATACTAAAAAAAAAAAACACAAAATACAGACAATCTCTTTTGGTAAAGGCTGTGGCGTATGTAGGGTTATTGACATGCATGCAGTTTGGAGAGGGGGAATGGAGGTTAAAAACAGCACTCAATGATTAAAGTGAGGGAGAACTTGCAAAATAATGAGGTAATTTTTACTGCTTGAGTGTACTATTTTTGCTCAGGAAGTGTTCAGTGGTGGGTTGGTGGTGTTTACAGAATATGCAGTATGCTGTTTGGTAAAGGAATATTTTAATTAATTATGCCAACCAAAAACTCATGGTTGATAATTTTCGTTTGTTATGATTAATAATTTTTTTATAGAATAATTTTTTAACAAGTTATAAAGTACAATGGAGAGGTCTTTGGCAGGTATTAGACATTACTTAACCTTTTCATCTAAACACCGACAGATAGCTAAGTGAAAATTTATCAGCAACCATTTCACAATTTACGGTCCATCAAGAAAAACAGTAATTTTTTCAAAGAATTTAATATATTTTTTCACCCCTAAGCACTTTAATTATTAGCCGCACAATGCCGAAACAAGAAAATTAATTTACTATTGATTTAAAATCTGCCAAGTTGCACTTTTGTGCATGCTTTTTGCAGTTAATTACAACATCATGTGATCGATTCACTCGAGCTGTGTTGTACTATCTGTGGTGCAGTGACCCAAATCGATCATTTACTTTTCTATTTGTCTCTTTATAATTACGTTTTTTTCTCTTTTTTCCCTTAATTCTTTGTTTCACCTCACTAGCTAGTGTTGTTTGGTCCAGGTTAGGAGGCACCTGATCCCAGAAAAGATCAAAACTTGACCGATACTAACCGGAGTATATACTGTATACACACAGATCTCCAGTTGGCGGTGTTAGTTTAACCCCATACAGTACTTCGGTTTAATCACTAGCTTGGTTTTTCCTTTTTCCTTTGCTTTATTTAGTTTTTTTCATTGTCTTCTTATCTATGGTTGAGCCCATAAAGAACTCCTTTATTTGTGCTATATAAATCCATCTGTTACTATTAAAGAAATATAGAATCATCCCGATTCCCAAACAATTGTAAGGTGAAATCATATAATGTAGTGGTCAAGATAAAAACAATTCACGTCTGATAGATCAAAATTTGGAAATAGGTCTAAAGTCTTGGTTGAATCAAGAAGAGATATGATTGTATCGATGGTTCTTTTTGCGTTTATTTTCTAGCATTTCATTGAAATAATTAAGAATAAATGAATAAAGGAAGAAGGTCAAAGAAAACAAAATATAGCCATATATGATAAAAAATGGGAAAAGTAAGAAGCACATAATAATTTAAAATTTTAAATTCTAGATTTTCTCCTGTAGCATGTGCATTAATTTTTAATTCATTGTCTTTTTGTTATCTTTTAAAATTATAAATAATATATTACGATTAATGCTTGTAACACCTCATCTTAAAGTGCATTTATCTACAAATCCTATACAAAATCTGTGGTTTACTGTATCAATATATTCATCATCCCAAATGTAGGATTCAGTCTTGATAATGAAACAAGTTTTCGACACAGAAGAGGGCAGTGTTTTTTGACGTATCTAGGGGATGCGTGGGGATGCATTTCCCCCTTTAAAAAAAACTCATATCTCCCATTTCTCCCCCCACCCCCAAGAAAAAAAAAATACGTTCTAGGAGTTAAAAATCACTTTAAATCACCTTATTATTTGAGCAAATTCCACCTCACCTAATCTTCAAGCACCTGCCCCCCCCCCCATTTCACTTTTACACCATTTCAAGAATTGCTACATCACTGCATTGTTGTGGTGATGACTCTGTGGTCAAGATGCTGCTTTCCATTTCAAATGCCTTCCATGCATCTGAGGATGCAACATGCTACATCCAGCTACCTGTAGCCAGCTGGATCCATCAAGGAGCTGACTCTGGCATTGTCCACTGCTTGACAAGAGCACTCATCAAATTCAAATCATAAAATTCAAACAATTTTATTATTCTTTCAATTTAATCTCATCATTTTCTCTTCTGTTAAGTTGCCGCCTTCATCTTGTTGAAGATTCTGCAGCTGTCTAAAAGGTCATGCCTGTCTGTGTTTGCTATTTATATGTCTTGTTAATATTCTACACAACACCACTGTGCAGGGGGTCACAAGTTGGGTGTGCTTATGAAAAGAGCATCATGCCTGCAGATTTGTGATACTATATAATAGCTTTGAAATTACATTCTGTAAAATACCTTTTACTCAGTGACAGTCACTCACAACTTTAATATTTCTTTGTCTGGAATTCCAGGTATGGTATTCATTGAAAAAGATAACATTCAATTTTTTAGAAAAATGCTAAAATAAGTTGCTCCTAATTTGCCAAATGTGTTATATTTAACATTAATTTTAAACTAACTGTCTAATTAAAACACTGACTGTGAAAAATAATTTAGAAGTGATGTAATAATGTTGAATTTTCATTGAAAAAGAAGCTTAATCATATAAAAGCCTGTCCAGGCTATCAAATTAACAAAAACATGTGATATACCTTTAAATATGGTCATGATGACATCACATCATGAACATATATAGGCACATCATGACTATATATGGGCATACAGCAGTTTTTTGTCAAAGAAAATTTGATGTGAACAGAGCTTAAAATGATATAACATATACAGAATAGAAATAAATAAATGAAATAATAATAGTAATAATAATAATAATAATCAAAAAATTATAATGATAATAAAAAATAATAGTAATTAATTTATAATAATAGCAGTAAAAAAAATAATAATAATCATATTAATAATAATAATAGCAGTAAAAACATAATAATAAAATAATAATAATAATAATAATAATTAAAAAAATAATAATTAAAAAATAAAATAATAATAATAATAATAATAAAAGATAATAATAATAAAATAATAGATTAATTAATAATAATGTCAGTAAAAAATAATAATAATCATAATATTAATAATAATAGCAGTAAAAACATAATAATGAAATAATAATAATAATAATAATAATAAAAGATAATAATAATAAAATAATAGTAATTAATTAATAATAATAGCAGTAAAAAAAATAATAATCATAATATTAATAATAATAATAATAATAGCAGTAAAAACATAATAATGAAATAATAATGATAATAATTGAAAAAATAATAATTAAAATAAAATAATAATAATAATATTAAATAATAAAAATAAAATAATAGTAATTATTAATAATAATATTAGCAGTAAAAAAAATAATAATAGCAGTAAAAATATAATAATAAAATAATAATAATAATAATAAATAATAATAATGAAATAATAGTAATTAATTAATAATAATGGCAGTAAAAAATAATAATGATAATTATAATAATAATAATAATAATTAAAGAAAATAATAAAAAAGTAATAATAATAATAATAAAAATAATACAAAATAAAAATTAAATAATAAATAATAATTAAATATATGATATATATGAAACAAATTTGTATAGTATGGCAAGTTGGTCATTTTTTTGAAATAATGCTATATATGTAGATTTACAAGAATTAAGCAGTGTAATTTCAATTTCTCTATTTCCGAAATGAAATTTTAAATTATTGTATTATAGAAGAAGAGTTACAATTAGAGAAAATCATTTAATCTGTGTCGACCTCATTATTTGCGAATAGCACAATTACTAGAAGACTGTTATCGCGCATAACTCATTCATCTCCTAGCATATTATCATTGCGCGGTGGCCAACGATGCGATGAAAAACCACATTATTACGCTAGATTCAATTATACAAAAATATGTGGTGTATTGTATTGCGTCATTATAACAATTGAAAATTCAACTCTGTAATGCTTTTATTTCATTTACTGTCCGTTTCAGTCTATAAATAGTAAAATATTATAACTTAATAATTTGCATTGAATAAATCTTGTAAAATATGTATTACACGTGTTGGATGTGTTAGCAAAGAGCGTGGAATATTATTCACGTTATTAAACATTACTCAATGACTTGTGATGTGGGAAGTAGGTTTTTAGGTTTTTAAAATGATTTATTGATGATATTATAGCAATTTTATGAACAATTTATCTTTCTCATGGCATATTTTATTTTTATACCTCCAGATACATTTTAACATTAATTTTGATTTGTTGGGCCTAGTTTAGTGGTGAAATGGATTTTTGCAAAAGTTATTTTTGATAGATTTTTTGTTTTTTTTTTAACCTGTAGATATAAAATACAGTGGTAATGATGTATTGAATTTTATTTTATATAAATTACAAATTATTATTTTAATAAATTGTTGGAAACCCTCTATGCGATTTACATTAAAAGCAAAAGCTGGCTCAGAATTTTTTTAAAATTATGATAAAACAATGAGTGAAAAATCAATATACAGTAACAAAATCAATATAAAATAATTAAATGCTATTCCTTTTTGTCAAGTGTCACTACACCGCAAAATAAGATACTAGATAGATGGCGCATTATTAAAGTGATGTTTACACAGTACGATAACACGCCACTCATACAATAATAATAATAATAATAATAATAATAATAATAATAATAATAATAACAATAAATAGCAATAGGTAGATTTATAAGGGTGCAAATACACAAGGTCTCTAAGCACCCTGTCTGGACCTACATCTACAGTATCTACGATACCATCACAATGTATTGATTAAATATAAAAATCAATAAACCAATTTAATGTTCAAAATACGATTTTGACGTAGAGTAATCGTTGTTATACTTGCACGGATAATAATAAATATTTGCGTGAAAAAGTGGCTTTTCTAATATTTTTACATTTGCACGTGCAAAACCAATTTATAAAAGGTAGAAGTGGCCAGTTAAAATTTCTTGCAATAAAATGTTTAATGGGACCCTTTTTTACAAAGGAAATTTCTTTTAAAGTGACCTTTTAATATTTGTATTTTACATTCACATAGGCAGTAAAAATATCTTTATAACACATTGCCTGCCAGACCTTTTTTTTTCAGACTTTGTCTGGAATGCCATAGAAAGTTTACCTGTACAAATGTACTTTCTTGAAATGTTATCAAGTCACATATCATCAAAATGGTGTGTCTGATAAATTGGCGGGAAAATGTTTAGAGACGAGAAAACTTGTTGCTGGCAATGTGGCAGTACTTTCCAAAGCCTCTGCCAAGTGCAAGTTTTCCCGTCCGCTTTTTGCATTTGTTGGTATGTGTTCAGAGGACGCCCTACTCGCCCACTCAACAAAAATACATACGTTATTTGTACGTTATCATCTAGGTGTATTTTCCCCAAACTATCAACCATTAAGTCTGTGGTTCTACAATGTATAACAATGAAGTAACATACGCTAGAATGTTACCCCAGTTTTGATGAGTATAGTCGTCCCTAGCGCCCTCAGCAGCCCCCTGTGGGACGAGTATACTCGTGGCTGGCAGCGAACATGTTAAAAGTGACTATTTTTACATTAGCGTGCAATAAAAATTGTTTTAAAGCTACATTTTTTTTTCTCGCGTGACAATAAAATGTTTGCTTAAAGTGATGCATTCTCACTTGTTGTAGAGATAATTAAATTATATATGCAACCGAATTACATTGTCAGCAATTCTACAGCTGTGCCTGTAGCACGCTACCAATTCTACTATAAAAAAAATTGTAAAATGATGTAACGTTAATAAATATAGTCTCATTTATCCAGATGTACATAGGAATCATTTTCACACTACCATGATGGTTGGGATCTGATGTAAGAAAATTTATGATTATGGCAATAACATTTTTTAGAATTTACCATCAAAATTTTATTTGTATTTTTTTCTCTGCCTAGTTGCTAATTGGAAAAACCATTTTGCTAAATAAAAAAACAATATTTGTTAAATTTTTTTTTTTATTCTGACGATCTTTAACAAAATAACTTAGTTTAACGTAGTATAAAAAAAATTGTTTGATTGATTGATAAATTGATTGACTGATTGATTGATTGACTTTATTTGGAACTCGGTAATACAATACAAAAATATGATAAAGCAGAATACGGAGGATAACACAAAAAAGTCAAAACTTCCGTTGAGGTACACATTTTTCAACTGGTATCCATTTCAATTGATTGAAATAAACATAATTTATATGAGTACGAGGAAGTAGTTTCAAAACAATTTTAATAAATTTATTTTGGCAAATTTGCAATCTGGATTTATTTTTTTGTTTTAAGTCACTATACCAAGATGTACATGCATAGCCTACAAAGTGACATTGTACTAAAGACCGATGCAAGCATTTTCATTGTGTCTTCATCTAACTACTGTAAAACCTCGAATAGAAGCCATGGGCTACTTGTTTTTTTTTTTTAGGATCCTTGGATGGGCTTCTTTTCGAGAGTACTTTTGCAAACTAAAACGGGGGCTTCTTTCATAATGAATACTGTAAGTTTAGGAATTGCTACTATACATCATTATTTTTGATGTACCAGTCTCAATTTTAATTGAGTTACATATTTTTCAACTGGTATCCATTTCAATTGATTGAAATAAACATAATTTATATGAGTACGAGGAAGTAGTTTCAAAACAATTTTAATCAATTTATTTTGGCAAATTTGCAATCTGGATTTATTTTTTTGTTTTAAGTCACTATACCAAGATGTACATGCATAGCCTACAAAGTGACATTGTACTAAAGACCGATGCAAGCATTTTCATTGTGTCTTCATCTAACTACTGTAAAACCTCGAATAGAAGCCATGGGCTACTTGTTTTTTTTTTAGGATCCTTGGATGGGCTTCTTTTCGAGAGTACTTTTGCAAACTAAAACGGGGGCTTCTTTCATAATGAATACTATAGTGTAAGTTTAGGAATTGCTACTATACAACATTTTTCAACTATGGAATTCAAAATTCTGTTTAATATTTTTTAAAATGTTAACCATGCTAGTACAATTAAGTACTATTGATACTGACACGATATCATAATCATACACACAATCAGTCTGAATGTGTAGTATCTCGAAAGAAGCCCATATTATCTTGATAAGGAGCCCATTGGCATCTTTTGAGATGGGCTTCTTTTCAAGATTACTTTTATCAGCTGAAGGGGGGGAGAAGGCTTCTTTTTGAGATTGGTCTCTTCTCGAGATTAAGCTTGACAAGGCTTCTATTTGAGGTTTTATGGTATTAGATTTTCTTGATATCATCATCATCATCCTGTTTGTCCCTTCATGGGGGAGTCAGGTTGTCTCATGATGTTATGTATTTTCTTTAATTTACTTTCAGAACGATAGCCATATTTTTACCTGAAATATATTGTATAGTGTCATCAACGTTTTAATTTCAATAACTTCTTTTCTTTATCAGAGATTGGAGGTCATGTAAAGGAAGAGAGACTTGTTGCCATTGACACAGCTCATTCAACAATTTCAAGAGAAATTCATCTATCAGGCTTTCATAGGTATTTCTTTGTTCTTTTTACATCCAACCGCAAGCTTAGGATATTATCTTTATGTCATGTTTTTTCCAAAAGACTGAAAAAAATAAAAGGAAAAATATCTTTCTTTTTGAAGATGATAGTGATTGGCATGCTGGTACTAGTACAAGCATTTATAATGCACCACTTCCTTGAGGTTATAAAGCGAACTTCTTTTCCCTGGTCATTTGGGTCCCTGGTAATCAGCGCAGGAGCAGGCAATCCCACCAGATACCCATTTATACTCCTATGTAGAGAGAAGCAATGCTGATATAGTGCCTTGCTCAAGGGCACACGTGAAATGCACAGCAAGGGATTGAAACCCCAACCTCAAGGTTGGAAAACCAAACTGCTGCAGCAAACAGCTTTCACCCAACACACTCTTCTTTCCGGTTTCACTGTCGCTGATTGCAGACTCATTAGTGTTTGTTTAGATATTTTCCATAGCGTATGCTTAATTTAAACATATTTGATCAACACAATTTGTATCCGTATCTGTTCTACATCATCATATAAAATCTGATGGAGACTATATATTGAATATGACAGATATAAAATTGATAGTAGGCCTATGCCCTACTTTAATGTGCAATTTGAACATTTGGTACATAGTTGAATCTTTGGTTAGCTATTGAACTCTCTCTTGGATCTGTGCTGAAGAAAAAAACTTGCACTTTTAATTATACACAGCACAGCTGCTATTATGTACTTTTTTTAATGTTGAAGCTTTTTAATATCTCTGCTCCACTTTTATATTACTCTATAAAATATGCCTTTGTTTTGTATAGTAGTATATTTTTAATAAATTGCATGTTGTACTATTCAAGTTGCTTGATTAAAAAATTGCACTTAATCTTTAATGCAGAGAAACAGATTAAAAAAAAAAATATGGATTACTTTAACTATAGATGGCGCTATTTTAGATAAGATCTTTCTAGTAATATTTATTTCTTCAGAAGAGTAAATTTTTTTCCCAGCCAGGCGAGATTTTTTTTTATACCTTGTTTGGTGAACCCACCGGCTTCAAATATTGATGATTTCAAATAAAAATAAAATTTTATTTCTGACCAATTAGCGCACACGCCGCCACGAAAAAAGTGGAAATTTCAGAAAAAAATAAAGGTTTTTAATAATTTTATTACACCCTCCGCTGCCTTGAAATCTCCAAATTTAAGATACATAAATGTATATTTCTTCCTAAGTATATAAGTTTGAAGCATTTAACCATTCCTATTATACATTCACCAATAAAATTTTATTTTTATTTTATCCTCCGTCTGGATAGTTTTTTGCAAATCTTTTTGCTAAATAAGAAAACAAAATTTTATTTTTATTTTAATTCCGCCCTCCGATAATCTTTAAAAAAATAAGTACGCGAAACAAGGAATAAAAAAAAGTCTCGCCTCAGCATCATATGCTGTACAAAGTCTTTCTACATTTTTATATATTATTTGTTATTAATAATAAACAGGTATGTACAGTAAACATGTTAGGGGTTATTCACACTATCAACATTTCCACAAGTGTACAAACAGTACTCTTTTTCTATACCCACTCCCTCCCTTCTGAATCAGTACATTAAAAAAATGTTGATTTTGCAAAACCATTGTGAAATCAACTAAAGTACTGTATTTGGTTACTTAAAAATGTATCTATGCAAATGGTTGTATTATACGCGGTCATAATTTGAATCAACATTTTCATTTTCCATCTTAAAAAATCATTTTCCTTTGCTTCTCCACTCTGTGGAATGAATTGTCTGAATACATCAAGTAAGTGCCACACTAGAGAACTTCAAGGCCTTACTCAAAACTAATCTTTTTCTTTCATTGCCCTCTTCTTCTCCCTCTCTGCTTCTTTAGTGTTTGTACCAGAGTGTGCGTGGTTGTGGCCTGGTAGCATCAGCGACAACCATCAATTGATGGTTGCAAAAACCTGTACTGATACTAGTACCAGTTACAACTCTCAACTTCACCTCTACCAGTACCATTGTAGCCCAGTATCATCAAGTTATTTTTCATGCAATATTTCAATTTTATTGTAGGATATTGTGTCTCTAGGTGCTAAAAGTAGTACAAAGTACTTGGCGTGCATAATGTTAATCAGTAAACCCACTGTTGAAATTTTATTTCCATCATCTGCACTTTTTAATATTTAAATACAACACATTATGAACTATAATATTGTAAAAATGTTATTTTTAAATTAAGCAAACAAAGCTTGATGGATTTTTATGAGTAGCCCTACACTGTGGTATTGATTATTGATTTTCATTTTTCAGCAGTCTCTGTGTGAGAATTGCAAAACAAGGAGGACACACTATTTGTGTTGTCATTATATTTTTATATATTGTTTAGTATTTATTATTATATTTTTATATATTGTTTAGTATTAGGCAAGACTTTTTTTATACCTTGTTTAGTGAATCCGCCACCTGCCAAAAATTAAATTTTTTGGTCAATTAGCATAACTGCTGCCACAAAAAATGGAAATTTTAGAAAAAAAATTTTTATTAATTTATTTTTATTACGTACTCAGCTTCCACAAAAAAAAGGGAAAGTTTTTCTTTATTTTTATTATGCCCGCCACTGCCTTGAAACATTTTCAAGTTTTGCATATGTTTGCACTCCATTTCAAATCTAATGGATCAAAAGTCTGACGTTTATTCAAGAAATCTTTACCTATGAAATTGCCTTGGTCACCTGCATACATGCCAAGTTTGAGTTTGGCTGTGGATGGAGATTTGAACAGGAACGAAACAATTTAGGCGTGGGTAGAGGGCCCGCCTAGGGCCCGGGAAATTTTTAGGCCTAGATGCTCTCTGGTGCACTCTGAGCAGATCTCTAGTGCTCAAATTAAATCTTAAAAATGGGGTAATATATACTAACATTTTTTGAAAAATAAAATTCTATAGCTTTATTTAAGTGTTAAAACTCTTAACTTTATTTATTTTTTTCAACAAAATTTTCAAAATACTCAAATACACGTTTTATATTTGACAAACAATTCTTTTGTTAAAACAAGTTAAACAGAAAAGGAGATCTGTGTAAAAGAGAGGCTGAAGCATCATTTGCTCTCTTTTGATGAATGTAACTGGTTGTATGCCCAAGTTGCACCCTTAGCTTTCTTTAAAATAGAAATGACGTAATG
>NW_022743371.1:441086-441562 GCF_011630105.1 Anneissia japonica | reverse complement strand
CGGCATGTATTTTCGCGAAGCGATAGAACTTTCGTAGATTTTATATGCCTTATAAAACTACAGAATTGTCACGTTTTGGATATTTTTGTATTAAATTGTGGGTTTTTATAAAAAATCTTGAGATTATTAGAAAAGCTGGAGATTTTAGGCTAGTGGCGGGAGAGCTGGAGGTTAGGGCGAAAAGCGGGAGTCTCCGCCAAATGCGGGAGACTTGGTAGGTATGCACCTGCGGCTTCTCATTGCACTAAAGCGATCATAGTGTACTAAAGCGATCATAGTGTACAAATTTCTACTACTGTACTGTATGAAAAACTACCATACTAATTGTTTTTTACTTTTTTTTAAATCATTATACTCCTCTTAATTGCTTCGAAGCAGCCAATTCATATTCTTGACAGCAATTTGACCTCTGAAAGGTCATTGTTTGTCAAAAAACAAGGGCCTAAGACGATTGAAAAGCGGAGTTTCCTTCTTTC
>NW_022743371.1:416877-440596 GCF_011630105.1 Anneissia japonica | reverse complement strand
AATATAGACAATGGATCGTGTCTCATATTATTTTTTATATTTTTATTATTCATTATTTTCACTTGACTCGCATAAATAATTTTGTTCGAAGAACATTTATATGCAGTTGTACTTCGCAGCACTTCACTTGCAATTTGCAATTTCTAGTTTTTAAAATGGTATTCTGACCATTACTCATTAAGGCTCATTTGATTAAAATTATTATTACATCTTTAATAAGTAATATTGGTGGTTTTTATATTATTTTTTTTAACTAGGCCTATAACCAAAAGTGTACCATATTGAATGTAGATACAGAAAGTAGGGCACAGGGGACTTGGCATGTGTAGAGAGTGAATCAGTAGGCCTACTGCTATTAAAAATTTATTACAATTCTTTTTGTGTTTTTCAAAGTGTAAACATACAAATGCATCATCTAACTAATAAAAATTCTATATTTTGATTAAAAGCAAATAACCCTGATGCTGAGAATTATAGCATGAATAGGCCTACGCATATGGTATTAAATTATCAATTTCCAGTCTTTTTCTAATATAAAACCTTCATGTACATCTGTTCATATTTTTATCATTCAAACATAATTTTTTATAAAAAATGAGTTGTAATGATTAAAAGATCTAAGTTCTTGACTCGGTGTCCAGCAGTCTCTAGTCAAGACTTTTTTATACTGTGTTTCACGAACATTTGTTATGTTATTATTATTATTAATATTGTTGTTGTTGTTGTTGTTGTTGTTGTTGTTGTTGTTGTTGTTGTTGTTGTTGTTGTTGTTGTTGTTGTTGTTGCTGTTGTTGTTAATAAATTAGTATCAAAAACAGAATTTATACACTTTAAAAAGAAAGACTGTATCAAAAACAAAATTGAATGTAGGGCAAAGTATTTGGCGTGCATAAACAGTAAATCAGTAGGCCTGCTACTATTGAAATTATATCACCAATGCTTATTGTATTTTTTAGTATGTAAACCTCAAATTCATCATGCTGTATAACTGATTAAAAAAAGATCAATATTATAATTTAGGCCATACAGTAGGCCTGGGGCTGATAGTTATGAATAGGCCGACGCTGTGGTATCAAATATTAACACTATTGATTACTAGAGTTTTTCTTTTCTAAAGCCTTTTTATAGGTTATTTCTCTGGAGCCTATGTTCTTCCATATTTTTATCATTGAAACATAATTTTTAGACATAAATTGAGTTGTATAGTTAATTAGTTAATGCATGTTCACAGTGGATAAATTTTAAATAGTGATGTGGCCAGGCTGTTTTTGTTTGTTATTTTATTTTAGCTTTAGTCTAGGTTAGGGTAGGATAGGAATATTTTCGGTGTTAATTACACTAAGGATGGCCCACTAAGACCGAAAACTTGCTTCCAGTGGGGTCCTCCTGGTGGTGATTGAGCAGTACACTGGGAGACAATCCCCTACTCTTTTTCGAAGGGTGTACTGCGTTCTTCAACGTGCACATGGGCCATTTTGCACACGACTATCATAACTTGTATTTCAGCCCTACAGCTGAAACACAATGAGAGCAGCGATGGGGATTAAACCGGGGAACTTGCATCTCCGCGGTTTGGCGCACACACAGTGGCTACCACCAGTTTAGCCGACTGAGCAAGGCTGCTCTCTCTAAAATTCATAAAGTGCATTATGTAGTTAAGCTAAGAATAATCTGCAATGTCATTACTTCAACCTAAACTAGGGCAGACTACTGGTGATGTTTAAACAGTAAATCAGTACGCCTACTAATGTTAAAATATATTACCAATACTTTTGTATTTTTCAGTATGTAAACATCATGCACATCATAATATTATAACTAATTAAAAAATCCATATTTTAATTAAAATCATATAAGCTCAAGGCTATATTTATGAATGGGCCTACGATATGGTATTAAATAATGATCTCCTTTTTTCAAAGCCTTTACATTTTTTTTTTGTATTTGTATTGTTAGTATGTTGTCCATATTTTGACTATTGTAACATAATATTTGACATAAATTTGATATCTAATGTTGATTCCGTATATAATAATAATAATAATAATAATAATAATAATAGTATACTTAATTTTTACACGAATAATACACTTGATTCACCCAATTGTGTTTTTTGTCAAGGCCATGCAAGGCCATGTGCAAAGTAACAAATTATAAGGAAAATAAATATGAAAGACAAAATGATAACCACATTAAACAAAAGGTAAAAAAAGGGGTAAATAATAATAATTGTTGCTAATTTGATATGCAACGTAGGACAGTGATTAAGTTCACTTATTGGCATATCCTTGGTGCTTATGCCTAAAGAAATGAAATGAAATTAAATGAAATGAAAAATGAAAGAATTATAATATAAGGATAAAAAATACTAACAGACAAAATTAATCCTCAGGTGATTAAATTTTTTCAGGGATAAAGGTATAAATCAAAAGTGAAAATTATGGAAGTAGACCTTTAAAAAGATGTATGTTATAGGAACACATTTCACATTTCGGTATAAGTCTCTGTGGCATATTGGCCAACTGCTAGCAGTGTATGTACAACAACCACTGATTTCTACTATAATAACTGGATTGCTCATTGGCTGGTTTTAGTGAGGTCACCGACGCTGTGTTGGTGGGTGCCTATTGACGTATCAGTTCAGACAAGTTTTTTTGGCATTCATTTAAATTATTGTTAAAATAAATAATTCTTGAAATACTTTTTAATTGTAAATTAAAAAATGCTTATTTTTAGAATCATCTATACCACTCGATGTGACTGTAAAATTGTGCAAGTGAAGTTATTTGCCTTGTTAGTGATCGACGTCACTATGACAATGTAAAGTGGTTAGATGATAAGAAAAAAAAATCATACGTTAAATTTAAATTTATTATTGAATAGTATTGCAAGAATCGTTATATATAACAATAATTTATTAAAAAAGAAACTTGGCACTCCAACATGTACAAGGATTGGCTGATGAGCAATCCAGCGATTATACCTGTAGTAGATTATACCATGAAAATTTATTCAGGTTGAAATTCAAACAGTTTGTAGTAGTACAAACACAGTGAATGAATGTTTGAAAAATCAAAATATGATATTGTACTTTAGAAAGGAAAATATTGATTGTGTTGGTTTTAACAAAAATAATCCGTATTTATTTGGGTTAACGCCCAAGGGCATTTTCTTGAGAGCGGTTTTTGATGGGGCTTTTTAACTAGAGGGAGGTTTTTTGTTTTTGTTTTTTGTTCTTTTATTGGTGTAAGGTGAAAAATTTTTAATACCATATATATTGATGATTTAGAATAAAAATAAAATTTTTTGGCAATTACCGCAATTACCGCCACAAAAAAGTGGAAATTTCAGAAAAAAAGTTTTTCTTTATTTTTATTACACCCTCCGCTGCCTTGAAATCTCCAAAGATGACCTTTAAAAAAATAAGTACGCGAAACAAGCATAAAAAAAAGTCTCGCCTAAAATAAATACATATATATACTGTCAGTGCTTTGTACCTGTAAAAAAAAAAGGCGCTTTATAAATGACCAGATTGTAGTACTCAAATAAAGGCCCCTTAATTTCACTGTAAATGTCCAACTAAAGCATATAATTACTGTCAACATGTGTTATTGCGTGATCATAAAGTGTTATTGATGCCGACATATTAAAAAAAATGCAATTCAACTAGAGTAGAATTAATAAAATGTGTGGAATGATGTTGCTTCTATTAAGATTTGTTTGTAGTCCTTTAAGGGGCGTATATTCCAGGAAAAAATAAATGCCTTGAGGAGTTTATTCGAGGAAGGCGTGGGTAGGAATGCTTTATTCAAAGTGGGGCGTTTATTTGAATAAATACGGATTATAGGTTCATGAATGATAACTTTAGGTTTTACCTGTTTCATAATATCAACCTAATACCTTCATGTAAGTCAATTTACAACTATCATCATTTATGCAATTTATTTAATTATAAAAATAAAATATTGATTTTAATTGCAGGTATCTTGAAACAAAGGTACAGCTGCAATTGTCATCACAAGATTTTGAAAATTCCCTCACTTGTCACATTCTGATGATTGACCACTTACCTAGTGGGGCCTTTGTGGATCTTGACCAATTAGAGAATAGATTAGAGTTTGGAGGACCTCAAGTAAGTGATCATTTTGCACTTTTGCATGAGCTATTTCATACTTTATTAATATTCACGCTTGCAGAAGCATGTGGCACAGCATATAAGGTGGTGAACTTTCAATTGGAAGGTAGGGGGTTTGAGAGTAATCTATTTGAATATGAGGTATCCCAATTTTTTATTTTTTTAAATTTTTATTAACAATTGTCTAACAGGAACTCTTCAAAAATATAATCGAAACTATAAAATCACAAAAATGTCTTCTTTAATTATCTTCTTTTCTATGAATGATGGTTCTTGATGGTTCTATACCCTCTCCAACCTACTAATATCTGAATTTTCATTAGGTGCCCACATACGACAACAATATTTGCCAAAGACAGGCCAAATTATAAATCCTGTTTCAGAGATTTTGGCCAAAACATGCTGGAATGTCAATTTTTTTGAAATTTAATTTAATGCACTAAACTGACCTTTATATTTATACATCATGCTATCCTGTAATTTTCTCAATTTCCAGTGTTAAAACAATTTTGAATGATTTGGTGATGGTTTCTGCCTGAGAAATGCCCAAATTCATAAACTTTGAAGGCTGATTTCTCAACCTAATTGTGCTATTATTTTGTGTGTGCTGTTCACCCTTTGTGGTCTTTTGTACTAACCTCTGTATTTATTTTTGTATTTATATTTATATTCATTACGTGTATAAGCATCAGGGAAAAGAATTTTACTTGTGACAATAAAAGTATCTTGTATGTTTAATCTTGTATCTTGTATGTTTAAACGCTTAAGCAATTAATGTCCGATTAAATGATTGTTTGACTGTTGAAAGCCGTATTAATAACCAAAAATCGATTTTTGCAACGAGTGACTGGTTTGGCTTGTCTTTGCCTCATACGTTATGACTGGTGGTAGAATAAGTAAGATTTCCTAATATTAAAATTTAAAAAAAAATAAATGTATATTATACCACTTTTCACTGGTAGCTTTCTGGTCTACTATAACTTCTAAATTTTACAAACAGTGTTTTCGGCTTTTGATGTTTTTGATACTTACACACACTTACATGGACACACACACCAGCGGTGGTGCAAGAAATTTGCCGACAACAGGTCCGACATGTCCGACGGAAGGGGTCCAACTCAAGGGGCGATGAAGTCTTGGTCGACGGCCTGGAATAAAAACTCCCTTGTATGGAGAGTTTTTATGGCTTAGTTTGGTCCAAAATGTGCTTTTAGACCACAAAATTAAGGATTGGCACTCAAAATAATGTTATTTACTCTACTATAGGCAAATTGTTTTATTATTTTTGATCCGACGACCTAGTCGTCCGTCAGATGACAGGGAGGTCCAGGCCTGTCCGATGGGGGACAATTTTCCCCTGCCCCTACTGGCGCCAGCATTAACACATGCTAACTATCTAACTATATGGTACATACATGCGGTTAAGTTGGTTATTTACATATTTGCCTTTAGCCCAAAGCCTTTTCCAAACCATTACAATTTATTTAGAATGAAAAAATGTTACAGTGTAAAAACTGTACAGATATGCCCATATAGTCATGATGGACATGTTTATATTGAGGGCATGTCACATGTTATTGTCAAACAAAATGTGATAGTCTAGACAAGGCTTAATAAAAAAAAAAAAAAATAGCATTGTAAAACCAAAGTCAAAATACCACCTGTTGATATCCCATTATTTTCTTGCTCTGAACTTCTCAGTTTATTATTTTTTTAAACAAAAGCTTGTCCTTCTTCTCTGGGTATTTGTAAATTGTGTAGGTGTACTTATTTAGCAGGAAATTGTACAACATTTGACATTTATTCTACTTCTGTTATTGGTATACACTCATTCAAACTCATTTTATTGTCTCTACATTTGAGAATTTGTAGAATATTTAAAAATCTTCAATAATAATATAATTATTATATAATATGTATGTTTATTAAATATTTCATTTCACATGATGGTCTGTGGAAAAACCCAACATTTGTCGCAATTTATAATTTCCCACAAACACCTAAATTGTGTGAGAATCAGAATTTTGAACGTTTTCAGTTTTTTTTGGATTTTGTAAGATGCATTGAAGAACATTCTGCAAAATATCAATCACTAAATCTAACTGAAAAGTTTATTAAACTTATTTTAAAAATACAAATCTTAATAATAAACTATTGATTTTGGAATCTTAGGAAGCTGTTTTCTCAAAACCTACACGACTGATATTCAATGAATTGAATATTCATAACTTCGCTAATATTCAACCAATTTTCATCAAATAAACATTGTTTTAAAGAAGAATTCCTCCAGAATTTAATAACACTCAATTTGGAATTTTTCCTACAAATGACTGGTTTTGCTAGAGCCAGTTACATATTTTTTTTGTTGAATTTGAATGAAATCGACTAGTATATAAAGTATAGACTGCATCACAAAAGATTTATCTTTTCAATTAAGTAAAGCAACGCTGTGTCAATATTTATTTGTCATGCACAGTTTTAGAAGAGCATCATTGCTATTGTTGACCCCTTTTTGTCTTTTTTTATTGCATCAATTTGATTAAGCTGACAAAACTGTTTTGTCTTCGCTTTGTAGCTAAAAATAATTTTAATATTTATACAGCATTTAAAATACTGTCACAGTTTTGAAACTGCACTGTCCTATTTATTAATGTTGGATTTTCGATTTGATATGTCTTTAATACTACCAGTATTTTGTGTTTATCATAATTTGATAGCTGTTTTTGATTTAATTTTTAATTTGTATTAATATACAGTAATCCTGTAATTATTAGTAGTTGTGATCGATTGTAGTTTAGTAGAATAACACAAATTGGTTTTGTTTATATAAGATTTTATTAATAAACCAACCCTTTATTATGATAATTCTTTTTTTGATATACATTATTCTAAAGGAAAATCCTCTTAATCTAAACACATAGTACGTGACTGTGTTGGAATCCAGTATCAACTTTGCACATTTATTTCAAGTTAATGCAATATTATGTTTGTCTATGCTTTAAGAATGTATTGATTGTTTAACCCTTTTCCCTTTTTGTCATTCTTTAAATCATTTTTTCATTCCTTAAGCAAGAATTTTTTTGCACCTTGTTTAGTGAACCCACCACCTACCAATAATGATAATTTATAAATAAAAATTAAGTTTTGTTTTTAGCCAATTGGCGCAGTTACTTTAACCATTTCTTCCTTTATTCTTCAATTGTTGTTTAATTCATTCATTCATTCTGTAATTAGTCCATAGAGTTATTTACCAAGGTGGTGAATTGGGCAGTACTCTGGGCAGGCATCCCCAAACGTATCAAAGTCACCATGACAAATGTCTGAGGCCGCTGGCTCTTTGTTTTTAATTTATCCTATTGTTTAATATTTCTGTACGGGGTGGTGCCACATTTACGGGGTGTATTTTCGAGGACTTGGTAACACAAGTGTGGGAATAATATCATTAATATATCAGTACTTATTTATTATTATTATTATTATTATTATTATTATTATTATTATTGTTATTATTATTATTATTATGTTACTAAAACCTACCTTAATGGGAACTTAGACAATGGAGAAATTAGAGAACAATTTAAAAAAAAATGATTTTAAGGGGAAAGTAACACAAAAGATATTTCCCATAGTCTGATTTAGAGAAATTATTATTAATATCATTATTATTTATTTGATAATATGTCTATTTTCATTTATTTTTATACTCATTCTTTAAAAACTACCTCTCATTTTTTTGAAATGGCAACATGGTTCTTAGTTTACAAAGATAAAATAATACGGGAAAAATATAGTAATATTAGCCATACACCTATCAAACAATGAGTGTAGTACATAGGATAATAATAATATGATATACAGCTCTTAATTCACAGTCAGATGGTTATACTTTCATGTTTTCCTCACTGGAACTCGTCACGCATGTGATGAATTTTTTGAATAATGTATAAATTTTACATTATATGGTGATTAAGGCGAGTTAAAAACACTTTATAGATTATCAGTAATCACTTGTAGCATCTAAACGGCTCATTTTAGTGTTGATCCTATTTTTAAATTATATTACAAAAATTGCATGAATTTCTGAAATGACTTCATCAGCGTTTGTAGATGCCATTACAAAGATATGTTATAGGCTTACATTTTAGTGTAAGCGGACCCCCAGGTTTTAGTGTTAGATTGCTTCCTTTTAAGCAAGACTCTTTTATAACTCCCAATAATGGTGATTTTGAATAAAAATGAAATTTTATTTTTGGCTAGTTAGCATTTAAAACAAATATTTAATTTATATTAATTTTTATTATGCCCTCCACTACCCTAAAATCTCCAAAACTAAGATATCTTCCTTAATTATATTAATTTAAAGCATTTATCAATCTCATTACTACACTGTTTAATTCATTAATAATATTTTATTTTCAATTTGTTCTCTGTCTAGGTGCTTTTGGCAAAACAATTTTTCTAAATGAAAGAACAAAATTTTTATATATTTTTTCCATTCTTCTCTGGCAATCTTTAAAAATATAACTTCATGAAACAAGGTATAAAAAAAAGTTGCCTATATATGTGGTAATCTTTTTGTCCATGGCTTTAACACAGTATCATATAATAATTGTTACCCATACCTGAAAAACCTTGAATAAGTGTATTAACGTAAATAATAAAAATTTTACTTTACAAAAACTATTTTAACCTACAAATAATTTTATTCAGTGTGTGTGTATCTCTACCCAACAACTTATCGCATTGAGTGGAAGTCAAGTCACATACAGGTTTATCAAAAAGTTATAAGGCAGCCAAAAAAAAAAAAAGCTTAACCGGTTTCATGGAAAGATTTTATTTTATGTTTAAACAATAACAACTAACTCTATGTATTAATATAATAATCAAAATTATACTTTACAAAAACTATTATATACTACAAATCATTTTTTCGATGTGTAGTTCTTCCCAACAATTTACCGCGTTGAGTGAAAGTCAAGTCCCTGTTGGATGATGCCTCAAGTAACGCATAGTTCCGCAGAAACTTCAGACTACGGCCATTAACAATAAAAATAGATTTCAGCTTTATAGTTAGCTATCATTATGAGTTATTCGCATCTCAATTCTTGTTCATACATAACCAACGATGACGAGGATATTAATGATTTGAATTGCCTAATTCCATTGCCCCTGTGCATTTTCCTCTAATGTAATGAGTTAGATTAAATGAAGTAAATGAGCCAAAGTTAATTCCAATTATGACAAATAATTACGTTCGTTTTACCGTGGGTTTTTTCCTTTTCTTGCAAGGTAAGGTGAATTGCTGAATTAAATTGCACTGTTACTTGAACTTCCAAAAACAGTAATGATACTTTTAAAGTGGAACAGCTTCTTAGGTCATTAGTATCAGTTACAGCCAATTCACTTCGTACTCAAACATTGTTCTAATAAAACTTGTTATATATACCAGCTCTGGCAAAACTCGTCGTTTGTCGCAATTTTGAATTTCGCACTAGCACCCAAAACATGTGAGAATCAGAATTTTGAACATTTTCCAATTTTTGCATTTTATGGAAGAAGATATATTGAAGAACATTTTTTAAAAAAATACCAATCACTAAATCTAAATCTAATATTATTTTGAAAATAGAATCTAGAAAATATAATTCACTATTAATTTGTAAAATTTAAGTTATTCAGTTAAGTAAACTACCCAAGTTAGAAAAAGAACATGTTTTCCTCAACATTTAACATGCATTATTACCACTTCTGTATTCATTCAAAGAAACTGTTAAAATACTTTAATATTCTATGTGCTTGGTGGTTGAATATGCAAATTAGATGTTATAATTATATTATGTGTTGTTTTTGTAGTAATAATATTTTTTTTTGTTTAAAATTGAATTGGAGTTTAGGCTTGATTCTAGAATCCTACAGTGTACATTCTAAATAAATGAAAATTACCAAATAAATGAAAATTACCGAATTAATCCTTACAATTGGAAGAAACTGATTCCAAATCCTCATAAAAAATGTTATTTTTTTATCTTATAGGTTTTGGCTTTGGAACACATTGATGTTGAGAAACCACAGTATTTGTCAAGCGGCCATTCTATTTTAAGTTTTCAAACTAAGGTGTTCCCGCCAACGTCTTCTAATTTTAATATAGAAACAGCTTTTCCAATTCATCTTCGGTACCACCGACCATCAAATCATCCGACGGTGAATTTCGCTAATGTTACCATCCATCCTCCCGACATGATGGTTCGATGCGATTCAGGTAAATCTGAAATTTCTAACTTAATTACATAACGCTGGTGGGTGATTTCTATAGATACCGTTGGATCAACTTTCCACATTGGACATTAAAAATAAATCTACCAACATCGGTGAAGGTGATTAAGATGATAATAGCATTTCTCTACTATGGAAATGAAAATATAAGAATCTGAACTAGATTATACCAACCTCTCTTAAAGTTTTCAGCTGGGAGAGATTTTCCCAATTTCCTTAATGTACTCGGGGATAACACTAAAATCATTATCATGTTAATGAAACATTACATACTATCGGCTTTGTAGGGCTATCTATAACAACGTAATGATAATGGTTATTTGTATTGCACTGGTTATGACGAACACCTTTAAGGCATTCAGAACATATAAATAGATAATCAATGATACGTACACAATACCGCAACATGAAATGTCTTTACATTACAAATGCTATCTGTTTGCCAATTGTGAACTCTATGTTAGATTAAACAAAGCATAGTTTGGAAAACAAGGTTTTCTTTTTTATGAAATAATTACACATAATCAGAAATATTAGAGTACCAATTTCCGAAATATTGAAGTAGTGATTAGAGGCACTAACGGAAAGGAACAAATCAGAGTTTACCTTGCATTTTAAAGTGTTTTGATTGAGTAGCTTTTCAATAATTTTGTACATTTTGTATAATTAATAATAATGATACGATAATTTACCTTATATTTATTTATTTATTCTTTCTTTTTACTGTAGGCACTTTCAGTATTATTGCACTGATTTTCAAAGTGGTACAGTTTAAACATAACAAAAATATATACAATAAGAATTAAAATATCATACATTAAAATAGAATTTTATACACAAAAATATAATATTTTGTCATAGCAAGCCAGACACACCCTATTTGTTAAATAAGGAAGTTTATTTTTATTATTTCAAGTTTTAAAAAAAAGGAATTAACCAAAAAATTATGATTATAATTTTTTTTTTCTATTTTGTTCTTAAATCTCACCTCATGAAAAGACAAGGTTGTTTTCCATATCAAAAATTGTCATTTTACCTTCATAGTCACTTGTCTGCCCTAGGAAAATTTTCCCCTTTCCAGATAGTTATTTGACATTATTAATATCCACATCTTTCTAAACACATCTTATTGTATTTTGCTATGCATGCATTTGGGGCCATTTTTACTGAAGCCATTTTTTGCAGGGCCATTGTTTCCGGGCCATCGTTTCAAGGGTCTTTTTTTCCTACAACTGTTGTCGATTGCCAAATTTGTGACCATCCATTCTTAATCTGATAGTTTGGCTAGTTTCCCCTATGTAAATAATACTAGGGCACTTACATAATGTAATTTAATATAATGTCATTTGTTTAAGTATACATCTCTCCATCTTCTTACGATCATCTTCATAACCCTATTTATTTTTCCAGAGATTTGACCATTAATATTCACGTCAACTCCCAGAATTAATGACTGTTCTATTGAATCATATAATTCTCCCTTTGTATTTCTGACAAACAGATGATAGTATTCCTATTAAATGCTATCATATTACCAAATATGTCACATTAACTTTCTAGCATCCAAATGTGCAAGTTTAATGCATGATATACTTATTGAATGTTTTCAGTCTAGAGAATCTACAGAACGTTGTCTGTCACAGCTTTGATATATGGTGATTGCTCCAACATCAGCAAATAGTCTTTAAAGACTTTAATTTGAATTATAGATTTTAGCAAGGTTGTCCATGTAATGCATGGTACGCTGAATTTAGTTTATTTATTGATTAATTCTGTTAAACAACCAACTACCAAAATAATAGTTCAGATTATTAAAAAAAAAAAAAAATTAAATTGATTTGTTATTTTTGAGAATTGGATAATAGAGTTTTATTATTGTTTTTAAGGCGATACTTTTTTTTAACTTTGTTTTTAAACTTATTTTTTTAAAGATTGTCAGAGGAGGATGAGAAAAAAAATTAAATTTAAATTTTGTTTTCTTATTTAGCAAATAGTTTTGCTAAGAACATATAGATGAAGAAGGGAAATAAAATTAAAATTTTATTGGTGTGTGTAAACAGTGTAGTAATGGGATGGTTAAATGCTTTAAATTTATATAATTAGGAAGAAATATATCTTATTTTCTTTGAAATTTCAAGGCAGCGGTGGGCGTAATAAAATAAAGAAAAACTTTTATTTTTTAAAATTTTCAATTTTTTGTGCATAAAAATAAAATTTTATTTTATTCAAAATCATCAGTATTTGTAGGCGGCGAGTTTACTAAACAAGGTGTAAAAAAAGTCTTTTAGATCGTCAGAGGAGGAAATCATCTCAGTTGATATAATAATTGTTTTGGTTTCTCTTAACTGTTAGGTTACACTATACAGTGTAACTATACTATTGAATTTCCTTCTTTTATATATTGCAGTGTATAAACAAAGATTTTCTATAAAATTAAGTTTGAATTGAATTGAATAAGAACATATGGGACTTGCCAAAACCAACATTTATATTTTCCACATTATAAGCTTTAAATTGAACGATCATATACTGGCATCGGCTTACTATTGCCAAAGTTATAAGTAAAAGTATTACAGCTTACTATTAAGTATTCAATACTGACACCTTCTCAAGCTGATTACTCCGTTTAATATTTAGTGACAGTACGCTGGTTTTGGGATGGCAAGCCTTATATGACAATTCTTTAAGTCATTGAATCAAAATTTTGATTTTTTAATTCAAAATGGTAAGCAATTCCATATTTATCGGGTAACCAGAGTTCCCCCGCACAAACGACTAGGCTGCATTGCTCTCTTAAGGCCAGTTTAGATAGTATTGTGTGATGCTGCCCGGCGCGATTTATAGTCGACTCATGCCTGTGTGAGTAAAATGCAGACGCGGTAATCATGTCATAGATTATTGATCATGTTAAATATTTCTGTAATATTCTCATAACGACCAGAAAGAATATCGTGAGTAGAGTGTATAAACAAAATAGGATAGCGGAAATTAAACGAACTGCATGGAATGAAAAAAGATAATTTTTAAGTGTTTGTGAGCACTACAGATTTAGTGGCATATGTAGGGGAGGGTGTGGAATTCTCAAGCAGAAAAAAAAATCATATCAACCTCATATCACCTATTTGCAAGCTAGCGCCCCCAATTACTTAATCATCGAGCCCTCATCCCCCCCCCCCACTTCAACTTAAATAATGGTTAGCCCATAGAGCTATTAAACAACTAGAGTGCTGACAAGATGGCGCAGCAATGCAGAGTTATGTATGTGTACCATCCAAGATGGCCGTCGTATTAAAGCGCCACCTTCAGGCTTAGTGTACATATTATTACATATTAATAAGCCCTCTGACTGACTATTATTTCATTAATGATAATGAGTAATGGTAATAACAAATTATTAAACTATTGAAGCCAAAATGAGGCCAAGTGGAGCATCTTATTCAAAAATAAAGTACCAAGGAATGAAAATTAAAATAGTGTACATTACACCCAAACACCGCAACGCTCGAGTTTCAAACATACGGGTAACTAACTGTACTGAACTTTCTGAGTAAATTGAGGGCGCAATTGCAAACGATGGTGCTTAGCGAAATTTGATTGGCTAAATCTATTGCAGCCATCTTGGATGGTACACACACACAGTTCTGCGTATTTCGAACATCGAATACATTGGGGTTAGCGCTCTAGCATTCTTATTATATCTCTATGGGTTAGCCTTACAAAACACATGTCACTTTACAAATTTTGTCTTGCACTGTCTGGCAGTATGGCATACCAACAAGGGGAGTAGTTGAAAGTGTTGAAAGTGATGCATGGTACAGTAGATGGATAAAACGTGTATGGAAATCATGTAAAACTAATTTTATTTATATATGTATTTTATTTATGTAAATTGTTTTTGTGTTTATATGTTGTTTATGCATCAAGGACCATCATTTCAAGTGAACTATATAATATATAATTTACATCATTGATGAATAAACTGTTGTGTATCTTGTTTGTCTGTTCATCTGTCATGTTCTAAGTTGCATGCAGTTTGCCAGTACATATCTGTCTGCTGGTCTAACGTTCTATCTGTATATTTGTTGATACTTTGTTATTTATTTCTATTGTTTTGTTGGATTTTGTAAAAAAGACAGTAAATATGAATATAAACATTTTTAAAATTTGAAAGAGTCTTTTTATAATAGGTTTTTTTTTTCTCTCTCCTTCCAGTTATGTGCACGCTTGGCTTTGTTAAGGGTCTGTGTAACAAAAGAAAAATTTAATTAAATGCAAGTTACAACATTATGCATTATCCTACAATGAAAAAACAATGTCAAGAAACACTTAAAGACAATGTCAAAGGAAACAGTGGAAGCAAACCATAATAAATTTGACAAAACCATGAGAATCCTTGTTGAGAAAACATCTCACAGAACACACTGTTAAGTGTGACATCTAGGTATTCTTGTGGGGAATAAACCCACGAACTCTAGGTTCTTAGGCCCCAAAACCGCATTGGTTCCTGAATTCTAAGGGTTGTTGAATTCCCGACTGATCACAGAGAAATTTTAAACAGACTCAAAAACCGAAGTATTTATCAACAATCAAAATGTGATGAAAGACGTTTGAATTTCTTTACAAATTAGATACATATGTTTACTCAGATATACACTCTTTAATAAATACACATGTTTTATAAGTAACTTTTAAAGTTGGTTAGTTTCAAAGTCGTATGTTGTTGTCTTCCATTATATTATTATATTTCTCAATCCGGAAATGTAATGAGGAAAAAATGCAGTGAAATATGTTTTGAATAATTCTGTTTTTCTCAACTTATCCAGATCATGGCGAATTGTCTCATCAGAAATTAGACACAAGGATAATCCTTGGCCTGTGTACCGCTATGAAAAAAAATCTTTGTCACTGGCAGCTACTGCAGAGAAATGTGAGTGATGTAATTATTTTGCTAATTATTAGTTTTGAAATTCAATTGCATAGCTACAGTTTTTGATGTTTTCAGTTGGACAAATGTTATAATTTGATTTATTATTTTTATATAGAGAGAAACTAAACTAAGTGCTTAGATTCAAATAATTCAATCACTTGGTTTCTTATCAAAAATAGTGTTAAAATGCATACAAAAATAATAATATATAAAGAAGAATATGTTAAAGGTTATTCTTATAGGTAATTTAGAAACAACAGTGTCACTCGAATAAAACAAATATGACAGAAAGCCAAACAGAACCACAAATTAGAGTGTCAGATTTAATCTTGTAGTTTTTAGCCATATTAATAGTGAGTACAGTAATGATGAAAATATACAAAACTAGACTTAATGTCTGTTTGTAAAAAAGAACTAGGGCTTTCCTCCTTGCCATAATGAGAACTAATGTTGGAATCATGAAGTTAAAAAAAAAATCATCAAAGAAAAAAAAAATCAACATGCGAATCAACTCGGGACTAGGGCTGCAATAGTATTAGCAAGGGTGATGTGGGGAATTCTAATCATTACGCTAAAGAAACCAACCCTGTGAAGGTCTACGTACATATACACATATCAGCTACCATCGGAACTTGATTCATTTTAGTGCATCTGGACATCAGCATGCATTAGCGTCTTCTTTTGTAGGCAAGTCCTTATTAGTTGGTTTTCGTCAATGAAATTACAAAATGTATTCTTTACACATATTCTAACGTTTAATTGATGTCTACCTTTTCTTTTCTGCTTGTCATTTTCAAACAAAATCTACCTTGCAAATTGTTTTACATTTCACAGTAATTTTGTATTTAACCAAGCTGTAGCTAGTTTGAAACTCTTCCGAACATGCAAATTGCATTCAGATGAAAGTTTATTTAGAATGACGTAATTTTTTATTAAGCACTTCTTTGGTAATATAATTTTCGCTTGGACCCTAGAAATCAATTCAACCTCCATCTTCATAATATATTTCTCTTTTTTCAGCCCCTTGGGTCTACTCATAAAGGTTCCTATAAATATCTTCATTATAATCATATAATAATTATTGTTTTTAATAAAGATGTAAATATTTCCTAGTGGCCATTTTTCTTGTTTAATGAATGAATGAATGAAAGTGCTGCTTTCACAGCAATTATTTGTCCAACATAAAGAATTCTATCAGAACTTTTGCCTTTTGTACACTACAAATATTCAATACAACATATAAACAAAAGAAAAGACTGGTTCAGAGAAATAGATAAAAACATTAAAAAGACATCAGTGCTAGTAGAATTACTGTACAATTATAATTTATAAATTACAACAGAACATTTTTTAATTTTTATTAATAATTTTTAAAAACTTATTTTTTAATGATTCATAAAAATACAAATTGATTTAAGGTAAGAACAACAAAATATTAAAGTACAAAAATGTGAGTATATAATTATAGAAATGCACTAAATTATAATAATTTTTAAATTAATTTTTGTATTTTATTTATTTATTTTTTTTAATTTTTTTTTTTATTGATATTTTTCATACTTTATAAAAATATACATTAAATGAATAAGGTAAGAACAAAAAAAAATGATTAAAACACAAAAATGTGAGTATATATAATTATAGAAATGCACTAAAATTCTAATATTCAGTACCATGAATAATGTGTAGGTCCAATCTAATAATTCTCTATTCAGTGATGTATTTACAGTAATGTTCCAGTATTGTAAAAGAAAATGATCATTGTCATTTGAAAACATGAATAACATCACAAAGATATTCATTTTCTTTTCCCTTTTGTTCCTCTGACCTTTTGCTCCCTTCAACCTTCTTTATTCCCACTCGTTTCAAAGGCAATATTATTTATTATCACCCAGAATTGCAATATTACAGAAAATGCCATAAGTAAATTTTAATGTAAGGTTGAACCAATGTATGAGTGATACTTGATCTGACATTATTTATCCAGGGGTGGATTTTGGTGAAGGAGGTGCCAGACACAACCCCCACTTTTGGAAAGTTTAAAAAAAAATAAATAAATAAAAAATAAATAAAAAGTATTTAAAGAATACAATTCAATAAATATAATATACCGTAAGTTTGAAAGGTATTTGAAGAATAAAAAAAAATTGTTCATGGATTTTGGAGCTCTATATAGTGCACATACTGTATTTTCAGCAGTTATTTATCACAAAGTAATTATTTAAGCAGCCTCCCTTTATTATTATTTAGTGGCTAGATTTTATTCGTGTCATATACAACAAGGTAGAGTTACATCACACCTACTTGAAATTTGTTGTCAAGTGAAAAAAAAAAAGAATTTTGGGATCTAATAACAATTTGAATTAATTTATCATTCTCTACTACGGCCATTTAACAACTGTGTGCATTCAATCATTTATTATTATATTTAGCCTTTAAAAAAAAATCATAATACAACTGATACATACAGTAAAATAAAACAAAATATAACCCAAACTGAAGTGCCATTATGGCTACCGGAAGGAAGGTATTTACTACTTTGTTTTCATAGATTAATGTTTTCCTAGGAAAAAGCCCAGGTGTGGTTTGAATGGTTTAACTATGCTGACTTTCTCAGGAAATCAAAGATGCTTTTGAATTGGACATGTATAACATACAAATTTGCTTTTTGACTGTCCACTGTAATGTTGAAAACATTTTTCCCTATAACTAGGGTTATGCAGCCATAGGTGACTGCCTCCCAATAGGTACTGTTACTTCAATGAAAGGTGTGGCATAATGCATTTTATTTTTGTAAAATTCTATTGTATTTTATTGTTGTAACACCTTTAAATCAATATAAATTAATGCAGTGCAAATATATATAGTGTAACATATGCCATTTGTTTTAGGTATTTATTTTGATAGAAGATAGAATAAGCAGAGAAATTACATGATGAATCTGATGGATCGAGTATTATATTTGAAGTTTTTAGCTTCGATGCGAGGCTCTAGAAACACTTGGCTGATTGATTAATCTGATTGCTTAATAGATCTTTTTTGTATGGGTGGCCATTAAGGCCTCTATTATACTGCCCACATCAGAGCTTTCGAGATAGCGAGAACTTAAAATCCTAAAAACATTGATTGTAATCAAGTGCTACACAAAAAAAAGATTTAATAATTTGATGTTATTTTTTTTTATACCATTTATTGCTAAATGTGTTCATCTTTAGTTGATCTGAGACATCTTGATGTTAAGAATTCCTTGTAATTAGAATTCTCTTCCTCTACATACAAATTATTTTGTTTTCAATAACAAATATTATATTTATGTTATTAATTCTGGTTTATTAATTACAAGCAGTTTTCAATCTAAATATAATGAGTGAAATTGAAATTGTGAAGTATGCAGTACATTAATTATTATTTTCTTAATTTCTTTTATATCTTCATTGCTGCAGTCATAATTACAGTATTTATCTATCTGGTTAAACAAACATATCTTACTTGCATTTTAATAGTTTTTTTTAAGTTGTTTTAATTATTTTATTGCATATATGTGTTTAGTAGCTGGGAATTATTCTTCCTTCCAGTTAACATTTATTATAAGTTCAGTATGAGACTTGACTAAAGAGGGAGGTATTTACTTTTCCTCTAATACTTTTATACAGAAGTATTATTCATTAATACTGTACAAGTTGTAAGTATATTAGGTAAGGACTTGCAGTATTTGATATGCTAAACAGTGGTTGATTTAAAGAGTGCCGATGTCAGATTAAGTTACCATGGAAACAGGGTGTCTGATTTGATTGTTAAGTTGTCTTGAACATCATGTGTGACAGGCCATCACATATCACCATGGTAATTAAACCTGATCACCCGTTTCCTCCAATTGTTTGTAACCGTGGTGACTAGAGGGTTGATCAATTTGAAAATGTCTATGTAGTTACTGTCCTACGTTTACTAGCCTCAACATGTTTTTTCCCCCCTTCCCTAAAGCTTTTCCGGGACAAAGGACTTCAGAGGAATTTGCTGACGCATTTTAAAAAGCTGCAGATATCTCGCAAACATATCCATAATTGTCAAGTTACCTCTCTGGTATCAATTTTACGAAGGACTCCTCAGAGGAAAGCGTACCTCTAATCATAGATTACTTAGGAATGCTAATTTATATGACCTAGAAAAATGTGCAGAAATTCCGCAAGTTTAATAATCAAATATTCGGCGATCTAATTCCCAAGCCCCTTCGCAATTTCGTACTCACTCCCTTATAGGCTTGTTGGAATTAATGAGAAGGGGAAACCGTCGTGAACTAGTTTAAAGGACATCTGTTTCTCAACAGACATATATGTCGAATACCTACCATTTTCATAGATCAAATTTCCTTGTTGGTCATTTGGGACATACTGACATTTTTTTCCTAGAATCAAGTTAATATGAAGGGGGTAATGCCTCCGCTAACTTGTCATCTTATGACTTCACTCTATGTTACTTTGAATTCTTAAGTTTTCCCCCAGTTGATTTACTTATTGACTAAGCAATGTTATGCGGTTACTGCCTTCCCCTAGGCGAATTTTGGAAAATTAAAATTTTGTCAAAAGAAAAGTCTAAAGAGTGTAAAATATTGTAAGTTAAAATGACAGGAGATGGTGAAACCTGTAAGTGTTTGGAATGCCTTTGACTTGTTAAACATGGATTTTAGATTAGTAATATAAATAAAAGTCATGTTAAATTATTGATTGTTATTTTAATATATATATATCTGTCTCTTATACACATCTAGATGTGTATAAGAGACAGCATTTAAACTGCCCTGTGATTCAATGGCCTATCCAAAACTAGGCCTATAATATTCCGGTGGGAAACTCATATCAGACATTACTCAAGCATCAAAGGGAAGGGATCACCCTAATTTATAGTAGTCATATGCACCAGCCTTTACCTAAACTTTTTTTCTTGATGTTGTAGGTTAGTTTTTGCCCAACAACAACAACCAATCCAACCAAACACACCCATCACAAGGAAGACCGTTCACTTGTATTGCATGATGTAACAAGTTATTTTTATCAGTAAGTGTCTCTGTGGAACATGCGAGTCTTCATGCTGTAATCAACGATCCGATCAGCCCACTGGGCAAATCTATTTAGGGACGGACCGCGGTGTTGCCTATTTTTAGCCGCAGCTGTGGAACATTAACGATCCAATCAGCCCACTGGGCAGGTCTCTTTAGGGACGGACCGCGGTGCTGTCTATTTTTAACAGCTTTCGGGGGAGCATAGGGCATAATAAATATGAAATTTTATTTTTTTAATGAAATTTCCATCTTTTCGTGGCAGGGGAGTGCGCTAACGGGCCAAAAATTCAATTAAATTTTTATTCCAAATCACCCTTTTCGGCGGTTGGAGGGTTCGTTAAACAAGGTATAAAATAAGCCTTACCGTATCAAGATACAAGATACAAGATTATTTTATTGTTACTAGTACACAAAATACAAGTAAAATTCGTCAATAACACAGCTTCCCAAATATTGAAAATTATTTCACAGAAATTTCCCTTTCCCATATTCCAAGTATTTGGATTTTTATAGCATTTTTCTTATTTTCATTTATCTTTTCACATGTGTTATCTTCGTTCCCGTCGTATATTCCAACATGTATTGTGTCTCTTTCCTGTTCCCACACTCTAGAAATTTCCCTTGTATCATAGATATTTCAGATTATCCTAGAATTACAGATTCTGTTAAATTGCTGTCTAATTTCTGTCTATGTTGCTATAGACCTAAACTGCTTTTGACCTTTTCCCCACTGTTTCCCTTACAAATTGTACTATATTTATCAATGGGAAAGTAATTGGGAATTCCCCATATCCCAGTGAATTAATTCCTTTCCTCTATTTAGCATCCTTTTTCCTACTTTTATAAACAATGATTTTCCCTAATATTTTCTCTTCTTTTCCAGTAGGTTTTATTTTTGTAGGCCGTATTCCGTATAATTTTCAAGGTAACTGTAATCACAATATATTTGGCCATGGCCATTTAACTTTTCCCACCATAGATTTCAGCACAGTAATACTACTCGTAAGCAAATGTGTGGGGTCTATCCATGCTGGAACACCCATTCTCGTAACCAGGGGGTTTGGGGAGTTCGTCCAAAACCCTTTTTGACAAGTTTTACTGTAGTAATATTTTATCATAACTTTGTTTTATTTTGTTTATTAAAAAAACACTTCTTAGTAAAACTCTGCCTTTAGAAACCCCTCTACTCCCCCTCCTCCTATGGACCTGGTTATGACCTGACACCTATAATATCAACCTATTCCAGTTTGTGTTGTTGAAATACGGTGGGTGTATATAAAATTTGTACAAAAAGTAGCTATAGATCCTTAAAGATTATTATAATATATGTAATAAAAATATTATTATATTCAAAAACGATTACAGTAAAGAATATTACAGGTTAAGATTCCATGTTAAATGTAGTCAGTTAAAGCTGTCAGTGATAATGTGTAGCAATTGTATGGAAACAAAGCTTTACAAGCAGACATAGTAGGTCCAGTGTCTTTTTTGTTCACATAGTCCTTAGATGCATCTGCATATTTTATTGTGTTTTTTACTCATTCCTGGAATTTCAGAGCTTCATTACACTTTCAAACTACTGTACCAAGAAATCTGTAATTGCTTTTCATTATTTTCCTATTTGACCTTGGTTTTTCATATTCTACGATTTTCAACTTTCCAACAACCTAATAACCTTTTTTACCATCCATCTGTTTAATTTGTTTTTCTAAAATTTATGTTTTTGCAGCTTTTATTATATACTGCCACCAAAAATAATCAATTTTAAAAAAATCACAAACCTTTCAAAAAATTATTGGTTTAATAGTTTATTGATGTTTTACAATGACATTCTTGCTTTGCTGTTGCAGTGGTACATATGAATATAGAATTGTATTTTTTAATTAACAAGAGCATATTTTTCTTCTGATTATGGTTGAAGGGTTTTTTTGTGAAAATATACAGAGAATGGGGCTTGCCTTCCAATCCCAAGTTCCTGGGTTCAAATCCAGTGACTACGCATGTTTTTTTTTTTCTCACGAATAAAAAAAAACTCCACTCCCCAAGTCTTGTAATGAGATTTGGCTATTATAAAGTATTACATTGTTTAATTTATTTAAGAAGGCCCCTTAATATCAGCTGACCTTCCAGGATATGCTGGAAGGGTCGTCCTCTAAAAAAAACTGAATGAGTAGTGGTTAAGGGGTGGTTAGTTTGCATAACATACACAGGCAAGCAACAAATATTTTAAAAATTCTTTTCTCATAATGTTTGTTTATGCATGGCATTAAGACAGGCATCCCACATTTCCATGTGGTAGCCAACTTTTCAGCTTCCCAACACCCACTCAGTATTTTCCTATCATCGCGTTTTTTTTGTTTGAGTTCATTTTTCATGTGCTTGTTTTTGCTCATTCCTTGCTTTTTAGCTTCTATTCTTTTTCTATCCTATGGGCTTGCCTTTTGTTGTCATTAAATGATAAAGGCACATTTATGATCAAGGCCTACAGTCAGTGATTCCTGAATCAGGTTGATGTCACCCATGATTGTTGCAAATAGATCCAGCAAATCGTCGCTTACTAGATAACTTCCTTTCAATTAGTATAAAAACTCACAAACATTAGAAACACATCATTTTGAAATATGAGAAACGCATCAGTAAATTATTTATACTAGATCGTTACCACAAAAACGACCCAATCCCATCATTCAATTTGAATGCAGCAACAGTGTAATGGGTGTTTGCTTTCAAATCTCAGAGTCTTTGGTTCAGATCCTACGAAACTCCCATTGTCTTTAACTTATTCATTTATTCGTTAAATCATTCATACATTCATAATAATATTTTAGTTCCATTATACTTAAAAATAGAAATGTCAACCATGAACATATATACTGCCAGCTTATGCTAATATATAATAAATGGAGACCCACTTTGACAGTAATTTATTTTACTTTTTGGTTACCCTGCTGGCCTTGTGTCGAATCAGAGACCAACATTTATTGTATCTTTCTTGTTCTTCTCGATTGTTTTAATCTTTTATACAGTTCTGTAATTGTTTTCGGCTAACTAAATGAAATGAAAAAAAAATGAAAATAAATTTTAAAATAAATTTGAATTTAGTTTTTATATGTCAATAAGAAATTGGCACATCTCAAGCATGTATACTAGTGAGATTTTTTTTTTACATTTTGTGGATCTTAAAGATATTTCCCGTACGATTAAAATCGTAACGGTACTGGGTTTGGTCTACAGGAGCTCGTGTTTCGTACAGGTCATTCCATTCATAGAAAAAGCCTTTAATGGTGAAAGCGTACCTGTCATTAGCCGTAGTAGCCTAGGTCAATAC